>NW_008649790.1:40118-49770 GCF_000695815.1 Acanthisitta chloris
GTTGCTGAGAATAAAAGCTTATTATGAAACAACATAGGGCAACTTCAATGTTTAGCTTAAAATAGCAAGCAAATGAAAAGTGATTGCTTTTCTTGAGGAGACAAATCTTTTGAAATCAGCTTCGAAGGTTTTTCAATTGTATGAATAAAGACCAGCACATACACTGCATGAAATGAGGACGTTCCATACGTTTTCTTCTGTTGCAGACAACACAGCATACAGCCTCAGTAATTCTTACGCTGCAGCTATAACTATCTCCAAGAGAGCAAATTCAAGGCCTGCAAAAAAATGCATGAAAGCCAAATTTCTCAACAGGATGCTGGGAGAAAAGAAGGCTAAAGAAGGAGCAATATTGATTCTTCATTTTATTAAAAGCATGTGCATTAAATAAATTGCAGTTGGACAGTTCTAATGAGTATCTATAACCTCAACTATTTTCAATTTAAGAAAACACCACCACTCTGAAAAACTAGAAAAGGGCAAAGCACAGCACAGTTGCTATTATACCTAATATCAGACAAATCATAAAATGCCAAAAAATAACATATTTTCTTTCCAAATTCTCAATTTAAAAGGACAGATTGCCATTTTATGTTTTGCAAAGTAAATACCTTCTCAGCAGTACTGCTCTGAATGCTGCAAACTGGAGACCTGTACAAGTTCCACCTGTGCATTAGACACTTTTGTCACTACTTTGTACTAAAAGGTCAAAGCTTCTGACTTTAAAATACAATCTCAGATATTACTGTTGTGAAAAGTAACTGTGAAATGATGAAGCAATACAAATTGCTACATTTTGTTCTTGATTCTGAGGGCAGCTAGACACAATAGTTCTGGAAAATACAAATTAATTTCATTTTTATAACATACTACATGAAATCTATGCTGTCCATAGTTCTTACAATTTAAATTCAAATTAACTTAGTATTTAAATAAACCAAAAAGACCCAAAGAGAAACATCTAGCATTCTTGGATGGTAATGACTAATCTAGAATTTACTGTAAAATTCAAACTGTGAAATTCATTCTACTCCTGTTCCTCTCCATGTCACGTTATCCGGGTCCTTAATTTATTGCTTGGGTCCAAACTGCTCAAAAGTTTTGCCAGAATTCTCAACAATGCAGTTTCATAAGACACAATTAATGCATCTTACAATTCTGTTAGCAATGTTATGCAATTCATAGTGGAATTGCAGTACACCATTACAGTTTTCAGTTTGCAATGCCTGATTAAGTGATGAGAATTTTGACGCTGCTTTTATTCATAATTAATGACTGCTTTATGAGAATTTTGACTTTGCTTTTATTCATAATTAATGACTGCTTTGGTCTAATAAGAACAGACTACATAACTTATCTTTCACTATGTATCTGCTGCAATAAATCAGCTTTCTTTTCAGATAAACAGTATCACAAATACTAAACAGTAATTTCAGGTGAGTTATAATAAAACTTCATATAATTAGATAAACATCTCTGATTGTGTATACAGCTACTCACACAATCAGTCAGGTTGGCAGGGATCACGCAAAGTCATCCACTCCAACTTCCCTACTTGAAGACAGGTCAACACCAGGCTCACAGCTTTGTCTGGATGGGTCTTGAAAACCTCAACAATTGTCTTTCAGAAATCAAATTATATTTACCAATTGACACCAAAGAATAGCCTGAAAAAAAATCACAGAAAAATTGGATCTACATACATAGGACAGACTGTTCCAGCGATTCCTGTTGCAATGCTCTTACTACACTTCAGAATTGGCTAAGCCACCCACGTTTCATGTTATACTGAAGGATTAAAGAGAATTTCAGCAAATGGAAGAGAATAAATATTTTGTAATAAATTGCCCTATATACTTTTTATTTACCTGTTCTGACACTACAGAAAAACACATTATTTCAGAGAGCAGAATAATGTTAACGTACAGCAAAGACACCAACCAAAATGATTAAAGATGACTAAAGAAAGACAAAAACCCCCAAACATTACATGTATATTACTTGGGTTTTTTTCATCTTCCTCAACTTTGACATTTGAGGAATTAGCTATTGCTAGTAGTGTAACAAAACTTCCAGTGAGAGTTTTAGAAATCTGTTCATGACCAATTTAGACTACAGAAATAACCAGCCAGGACTGCAATGCTGAAAGGACATCAAGTTCTGTTTTCTTCATTTGGTAGTCCTAACATATTCTGGAGATACTTAATACCTCAGAGCTTGATCACACATACTCAAAATGTATTTGAATGTGTCATATACCAGGGCCCTAAAAACTCCATTAATAATTTAAGGACTAAAACAAGAGTACAATACATTCACCTGCACAATTTGACTGATTTAACTTTGAAATGTGGCACTGAAGTCTTTGCAGAATCAAAGCTGGCTCTTAAATTATGTAAAGACCAAACAAGAAACAATAAACCCCTAAACACTTCCCCTATTTTGACTAAAGTGTTTTGGGTTATTTTGACACTAACCTGAATCCCTCTGATAAAACTTACTGTGACATTCAGGAAGGATTTTGTACAGGGTTTCATTATTTTCATATAGTCTGGACATCTTGTTAATGTTCTGCTTAGAAGAAAGGTAACCCACAGCTGACAAAAAGCAAAAAAACACTCCAAACTTCGCAAGGATAATTGCTTTTGTGATTCTGACTAAAACAATGGACTTATATCTGATTCTAGAGCTGCAAACTTGAACACAGTACTAGATTTTGCCATCGTACCAAATAAGTAAACTGAGTATCATCTGTAGCTGTTTCTATAAGAATTTCCATTACAGAGTTTCTTAACAAGTCATCAAGCCACATTGTGACATTTATAAAGTTTGTGCAGCAGTATCCTCCACACTTTATAAAATCCAGTGTATATTTTGTAACTTCTAAGTATCTTATTCACAGACCCAAGGAAAACAAACACTACTCAAGAACAAAAAACAAAATTAAAAAATAATAAAAGATTACTATTGCTATGACTGTGCCTGATCAAGCAATAAATGAGCTGGGTGCAGCATGTCAAAATTCAAATTTCCCACCAACTAACCATTTTTACGAGAAAATCGCCCTCAAAAGGGCTCACCTGTAACACACACAAACTTCAAAGACAGAAGTTAAAGAAACAAAGAACAGAAAAATGGTATGACTGCCAAAAAAAGTAACACTGCTGCATGCCTAAGATGAATCTAAGCACACTAAATTCTAAGGCCTAATTTCTCTCAACCAAAAAAGCTCATCATTTGATTTACACACTGAAATATTTAGCAACTTATGGTGAAGGAAAAGGCCTATTTTCTTCAGCTGAACTCAAAAATAACCTCTAAATTCTACCCAAATAGTAGAATTCGTTTGAGCATGTGTAACTGTTGTGAGGCACAGGTTGTCCTTGCAGATTTCCCTGCAGTGAAAAACATACCAGGTTAACTAATCACATGTCTTACTAACAACTGCTTTAGCTGTTTTGGTGCTGCACCAATTCTACCCCCAAACTGCCTCTAGAAGTGCTAGCCTACACTGTTTCAGGGCTAAGGATATTTTTTTCTGGATAGTTGAGTGCTCACTACACTTGAGAAACACATACACTTTTAGAACCAGAGATGTAAATAGAATAGTCAGATTTTAAAAAATGATGTTGAACGTTAAAACCATTGCCCAGCTATGAATGATATCCTGTGTTTCCCACTTACCTATTTCCCAGAATCCTACTTACCAGAAAGGATTACGTACTTAACAGGTCACACCTAAAAAACCCATAAAATGACTGCCATAAGCAACTTTGATCTTATATGACTTCTACCTTTACTGCCTCCTAAGCATAGAACGAACTGTTCTACACTGGAAGAATCATCAAACAGTAAGTTTACAAATTGGAAAATAATCTCTCTGAAGCAGCCTCATAAAACTCAGGGTTCCAAATTTAGTGCAAAAATTTAAAGGTCACATTTTATACAAGTTCTGTCACAGTAGGTACCTTAAGTGTTTTAGAATATTGTATACATTTTATACTTGTAGATAAAAGGAATTCACAACACACAACCAATGCAGCCAGAATTATCTTGCATAATCAAGGGCAGTTCCACATCCACAGCTGAAGAAGTGAACTACAGCTGCAGAACCCTTGTGAGAGCTGCAGCAAGAGGAGTGACTGCCCAGCTGGGTGCTGAGCACATGCAGAGGAAGCAGCATCCACCCTCCCTGCTGCTGTGCCCGAACTGTTTCCTACAGACCCAGCAGAGAAGTTCAGCCATTCACCCACATTCTTTGCTTGGTCATATCCCTCTCATTTTCTGGGAAAGGACTGTCACCACTTCCACGGATTCGCCTGCACTAAAGCTCCAATTCCATGGCTGGGAGCTCCCAGAGGTCTGACCCAACCTACAAAGCAACTGCTGGGCCGAAGAGACTGACGTTATCATTTATTTTAAGAACAATCAGAACATAACAGAGAGTATTTTCTATCCAATCTGGTATAAACACATTTATTTATACCAACAATAAAACTCATATAGACAAAAATAGTCCACAGGTTTTTCTAGTTTTGGTGACACTGTTTCGTTGATTAGCATCAAGAAGCAACATAAAATATTGGCTGTTGGTCAAACTGGTACACCATTCACCATGCAATATACAGGACAACATTTGCAAGACAAAGTGTATATCCATATTCTATGGTTTGCTCAAATGATTCCTTTCTTGTGGGATTTATTACTGTCTGTCAGCACAATGCTACCAATGAAACATACCTACTTCTTACAAAAACCTTCACACAGTTGAACATACAAAGAAGAATAAATCAAAGCCTAACCTCTCCTAGTTCACTGCCTTCATTCACTCAGCTTATGTTGTTCTCATTGTGCAAACAGTCCTTGCCAATATAATTTTCATTTTTATATCCACCACCCTGTTTGTTGTTTGAAAAATGTTAAAGGCACAGAGCTTCAAAGATGGTTGAACATACTTAATGAAGTGCCCTCAAAACGTTCACAGAGAAAAAAAATGTGAAATAAACATGTCAAAATTATTCCTGGACACTGTCCAGCAACCAGCTGTGGTGTGCAGACTATGCTAACCCTGGGAACATTCTTCTTTCTCTATGGGCCTCCAGCTTTGTCTTCTGTTCCTAGGGATATTTGTATTCCTAATGCATTCAGTTAAATCTCAAACTAAGCAAGACCAAACTGAATTAATAGTTCAAGAGAAAAACAATTAAGCATGACCAAGCTTTTAAAGCAACTAGTTGGGTTTTTTTGGTCTGACACACAGTACCTTTTCATTAATTTACCATAAAAACCATGCTGTGGGACACCTACACTGCCTGAGTCATGTCAAGACTTCAAATTCTAACACTGAAGTTCTGCTCACTTAGGGTAATCAAATAACCAAACACCTATTTTTTTTGAATAGCAGCACTAATTCCTGCATTATGGCCAATATGAAACTTTGCTAGTCATATTCAAAGTCCCTAGATCTCAGCAGGTTTAATTATTTAAGATACTGCTCAAGCATGCACAGAGACAGTTAAGAAAGGCAAAGGTCACCCAGAGTTGTGAATAGGAAAGATGACAAGACTTCTGCAATTACACTGGCAACAAAACAAATGCTGAGGAAAAAGTGAGCCTAATGCTTAGCAGGGAAGGTGAAAGAAGCCATGGAAAAGGCTGAGGTACTAACATAATGCTCCCAACAGGAGATGATGATGCAGTTGTACAAATCCACCGGATCAGGATCCATGAGTGCTGAGAGAACTGGCCAGTGTCACTGCAAGGATGCACTCTATCATCTTCTCAAAATCATGGCATCAAGGGAGAGTCCCAAGGACTGTAAAATGGCACAGAGCATATCAATCTTCAAGGAAAGCAAGAAAGAGCATCTGGGGAACTACAGGGCAGTCAGCCTAATCTCAGTTCACAGAAAGGAGTAACCCCATGCAGCAGTACAAGGCAGGGTCAGGCTTGCCCATTCTGGTCAGCATCAATGATGCAATTCTCCTTTAAACCTTCACTGCTGGCATACTACTATCAGCCTTTTCAAAGTGCACATATTATACTTTCTAAATTTGGGCACATTAGTTCCCCTTCCCCTCCAGCCTTCTAGAATTTCTCCACTGTTTCACGATTTGTTAAAACTCGAAATGAATTATTCATATAGCTTCTAAGCTTTTTTTTCTTTTTTAGTATCTGTAGGTGTCAGTGCAGCAGATTTAAAAACATTTAACATTAATAGTTGCTGGTGCAGTGATAATACGTTCTTCCCATCACTAATGATGGAGGTGGTGAGATGTAAAAGCATCATCCAGCTCTTTCTGAATACAGAACATAATATTTATTGAATATTTATGCCTTTTTCTGCACAGCAGAAATTTATCATCCTTGCCCGTTATTGGACTTCTATCATTGCTAAGCTTTTGTATCTTTCAAGAACACCCTCTATATTTAAAGAACTCCATTGTACTCTACTACCCACAGATTTTTATTAATAACTTTACCTCCATTACCACCTGTCTCCAAGCCATATAGTGCTTGCCATCATCAGCTCCCCATTCTTTAAAACTGTATTGCTAACTTCACTCCCCTTCTTACCTTGTTTTAACCAAACAAATCATGTTTCCTAAGAGAAGAATTGCTCTGAGAGTAACTAAATGAGCAAGCAGTTGAGCACAAAAATGTGACTAACTTGACAAGAACTCCTTATTTTTAAAGCTTGCCCTTCTTTTCAATGTTGAAGTAGAAGATATGTGCATGCAGAACTTGTTCTTGTCTCCCAACATGCCAAGTTAGGTCTCAGTTCCTAACACATCTGCACTATTTATTCTACATGCACTGGAAAGAAAAACCTGTACAGAATTCAGCAGAATAATGTGGCTTTTATTTGTTAGAACACTGACATATACATATATTTAAGCATGTATGAAGAAGTATTTTTAGAAGCTTCAGAAATTGATCAGTGGCCAATTGATTTATCAGTGCAAGCTCCCAATACCTGCACAACAGGCTCAATTCTCACAAACTTCCTTCATGAGTATTAAGAAACTACACATGTAGTTTACATTTATAAAAACCTCCAATATATTTTTTTCAGATAAAAAGCACTGTCAGATTACCACTCTACTTGTCTTCTAAATGGTGAGAACTGCTCAAGTAGGCAACATAATGTTTAATGCACAAGACCACAGAAAAGTCTGTGATGTTTTGCTGTGACATTTTATTTTTCACAGAGGTTCTCTAGTAAACACTCTTTAAACACATTTTAACATACAGTTATTTGGGTCTGTTTTCATTTTCATTACACAGCTATGCCTTGCTTTTTTTTTTTAATTTATCATTTTGCCTTAGCTTAAAAAAACAGCATAAATAAACAAGCCTGGACAAAGAACACGATATCCTGTAAGATTCAGATAAGAGTTTTAATATGGAAAGAACATCACCAAATGCATTTCTGTAAAAATAAAAATCAGTGCTTCCCTTGCAGCAAAGCAGAAACCCTGCACATTGTTTCCACCACATTCACTTTCTCTCTGTGAAGTCCATTTGCCTTTCACTAATAGTGAAATAACATTAGATCTTTAAACTTTGTAGTTTTACATGTGCACTGGGTTCATGCCAACAACCTGCATCATCTTCAGTATCAAACATTCATTTATCCAGCTCAATTAGTTTTTGTTTAGAGCACTGGAAGGAAGGAGGGGAGAAAAAAGTAATGGTGATAACTGTCAAAGACATTGTGCACTTTTCTTCTAAGACATTTCTGATCTGTGAATTCATTTTCAGGCCTCATGACCCATAGCATGTAAATGTCAATGATCATCCTACCAGTTGGAACTGAATTAACCTTAAAAAGAAACATGAAATGGCGATGACAGAGTTTCCTTCAAACCCACAGTCCTTTGATTCATCTTTAAAAAAAAGTATTCCTATTGATGACAGTTATCTTTAGAGACAACTATGTAACTAATTTTTTCAGTATTTCTGGCTATACATACATACATAATTTGCAAGTATTTGCAAAACTTTCCACTTCAATAGTTGTAACACCTACAGTGTTTGAAGATCATGAAAATCCACAGACTAGAAACCAAATTAATTTTTTAAAGATAGACAAATTGAGCTTTAAGTTTCTGACATGCAAAGTTTTGGACAGGATTTTTAAAAGAAGCCTCCAATAAATTACAAATTTAGACTATATATATAAATTTAGCAGATCACATAGTAAGCATAAAACTACTTTGGGCACCAGACCAGATGACAAGGATAGAACTCTTTCTGTACAGGAAAAACACCTGTATAATAAAGATGTAGTGTCTTATGTTTCCTAGCATCTTTCAAACTGTTAAATGCCTTGAGAGGTTCTCTGTTTTCATGACTGTTCATATTATGAAAAAGCATTATAAATATAGACAAACTTCCAGAAATTCTGGGGGGTACTGCATCTCAAATGTTAACAATGTCATGATGCTCTGTTTTCTCTTGGCACAGAAAAAACTGCTAACACCTCTATCACTACACTTTATCCCCTTTTCTCCATTTGCTGACTAGGAGTTTCTGATTGTGGTAAACTGGCCAGTGAAACTTAACATAGCTAAGGTTATCAGGCATCTTTTGTTCATGTGTTTATCTGTGGATCACAGAGAATGTTTTAACTAGCCAGTACAAGCTGCAAATAAGCTCTTTCCATCACTGAAGATGCATTTTTCCCCCATCAGAAGTAACAGATGCGTGGGATCTTGCTTGCTACACTACTGTAAACACCAAGAAATTGCAGGAAGCAAGGGTGTTTACATGGGGTTTTTTCCCCTTCAAAAATCACTGCCTGTTTTATTTAGCAAAAATCCAGTGAATAAGTATAAGCTAGATGCATGCTTTGTGATCTTTGAAAAGAGGTGCTTGCAAAATATATTCATCATATATTCTAGGAAAAAAACCCAAACTGTTAAATAGGAGTGGAAAACTATCATCCCCGGTACCCCAATCTTTTTATTTCCTATTTCAGAACAAAACAATGCCACTTGAAATTCATTAACAAATATGAACACATACACTTATTTCAACTATTTCAGATAAACAGCAAGGTATATTTTTCTCAATGGGTATGATTCAGATATCAAATGAGTTTGTGCAGATCACCAGGTCCAAGACAACAGCCCACCAACCAACTTATTAAAGTGATAGGGACTCTCATCTGATCTGAAATTACTGTTTTCAGTGCCAAATCTTTAATGCACAGTTGCTTTTGTCAGCTGGGTATAATCTAATTTTAAGCTACAGAAATCATGCCCATTTCAGTTTTTAAACAAAAGATGGCAGTTTTACCCAGGATACCTGTTAGTTCTTCTTACCAGCAGTGCTCAAACCAAGAAATTCTGAGTGGGCAGTGTAACAAGTATCTATACAGCCTGACAAACTGTTCTGTTCTTCTTTCCTTCCCCATGCACATTTTTGACAAACTAAGAAATTTGTCTCCATTAACATTTCTAGAACATTTTCAAGACTTTATGCCAAACATTTTCCTGGGGGGGGGCAAGGGGGAATTAAGAGTGAAATGACACTGAATGACCAGTGGTTTTATATATATACACACACACAGGTACACACATGTATATATACATATATAAAAACGTATATATGCATACAGAAAAATAATAAAATTAATAAAAATACT
>NW_008649791.1:0-3330 GCF_000695815.1 Acanthisitta chloris
AAAGATCCAAAATATGACTAAGTGTGGCAAAAGTTACCAATGCTATCCAACCCCATCATTAACTAAGCCGAGCAAGAAGAATTTCTAGTCTACAACTGCATATAATTTACTTTCCCTGTGGATTTATAATCTCTTTGTGCAAAACATGCCATTGGCATAGAGATAGGCTGTCATCAGATATGCTGCTGAACATTTCACAGAGTCTTTTTAAAGTGTTTTCTGAGTCTTTCAAAGAATGCACTCAAAAATGAGTCTCTCATTTCATGCAGTGATGCTGCTGGTGGCTTCAGGGGCACAAGAAGTTGAAGGATTGGTGAATAAAGGATGGCTGTGTTAGGTATTATCAATGGACAAGCAATGGCAGCTTGTATTTCTGAAACTCCTTGTTCATAGTTCACGTATGTCAGCCAGCTGTATCAACACTGGACTCAAATAAAGTAAATATATTTATCCAGGCTGACGCAAGATCCTGTGAAAAAGAAATCTGGTGAGACTGTGGGCTGACAACGGTAAAGCTTCTCAGGAGCATAAATTAGAGGCATTTCTGAGCTTATTCCTTTTACATCTCACAGAGCTTGGCAGTGGAGAGTCCATTGACTCTCCTTTCTGAAGTCTCTCCTTTCTGAGAGCAGCTAGTACATTCTCCAAAGCTTCTTATCCTCAAGCTCTCCATGCCTGAGCTAACCTGATGTCACAGCCTCCTGCCTTGTTCTTTCTGCATGTGTTTCTCTTTCACTAATTGCCCAGAATTCAGCTTTTATTCTGTTTCTACCCAAGCCAGAGACATCGATTCTCAGTGTTCTGGAGAGAAAGTGGAGGTAGGACATGACAGGGATGTATAAAGTTATTATGGCCTGGGGAGCCTGGGGAAGGTTGAATTACTTGTTGTCTCTTCCTGTCCAAGAATTAGGCAGTAGCATGGAAATCTAGGCAGGGTGGCAGATTCAAAATAAACAAAGGACACTTCTTCCTCATTTAGGACAGTTGTGATGCTCTTTCCACAGGTTTTGGTTTTGTGGATGCAAAATATTTACATGGCCTCAAAAAGAGAAGGGACACATTTGTGTAGTCTGAGGTTGAAAGCCACCTGATCTGACATCTCTCATTCCCAGGAATGGCCTGGTGTTGGAGAGTTCCCTGCAACTATACCCCGGTAAGAGACCAAAGTTTAGCATGGATCTCTCTGGACTCTTACTGGTCTGCCAGCGTGTCACCCATGACCCAGAGAAGCATAGTAAGGGCTGCTCAAGTCCTCCATAAGTTTGGAGAGCTATTCAAACTCATCCCTTCATTTGCTGGATCACACAATGTCTCCTAGGAACATCTCAGCACCTTTTGAGCAGGATGCGAGGGGTCAGGTCAGGGCTGACCTGAGAAAGATGTGTTAGTAGGTGGGTTTATCTGACAGTGCTGCTGTTTTGTTCTTGTTCAGGTAGAGATGGAAATGGGGATAGCACCTAAAAGATGGGAACACTTGCCCTAATGGTTCCGAGTTCTGGAAGAGGATTGCTTGGGAAGTAAAACACCTGTCTTTCTTGGGCAACATAAAGACTTCTCAGAGCATCACTTCCTGCACAACTTCTCCTGCATTCAGTGACTAGGATGTCACAGAAAGGACCCCCAGATAGAGATTCCCTCTGTCTTCCTAAAGCTGGTTCCTGTACTGCTTGCATCATTACTGCCTCCTTCTGTTCCTTTATCTGTCTCCTACTGCACATCATCCACAGCCTTCTTCCTTCCCCTTGTCCTGTTCTTCCATCACCCTCTTCTGATGTTTTCTGCCACCTTATTCCACCACATACTCCATCCTTTCCTCATCTTCTACTGCCTCCATCTTCCTTTGCCTTCTTCTGCCACCTTATTCCACTGCCACCTCCTCCTCTTCTTCCACTGCCTTCTTCCTCTGCCTTCTTATCTTTCTTCTGTCAACTTCTCCTTCAGGTTCTCTACCTGGCAGCAATATCTTGCCACAGTGTGGCAGCCCAGATGGGTTTACCTCTGTGCTGCCAGTTACTCGGCTTCCATCAGTGCAACCATCCCCAACAGGGCATTTCCTGTCATCCACAAGTCAGTATAGAGGTAAAATACTGGCCATTTTTCTCATTCAACAATGTCTAAAACCAGCTGGATGGCTTTCACCTCTGCAAACTGACTCAACTCACCTTCTCCTTCAGCGGTTTCCACAACTTGTTTGAGGAAACTCCATACAGCCACCTTCCATCTCCAATGCTTTCCTGCAATACAGCAAGAACCAGCAGTAAACAAGGCATACTGCTTCTCACTTTCTCATAATTTATTATATAGTGGAGCCCCTTCAGCATATGTTATGATATATACCTCCTCCTCTGGTGGCATTCTGAAATCTTTGCTTTCTGGACAGTCCATGATCACTTCCAAGATTCTTGGATGACTGGGATTTCCTATTTGAGTTTGCTATGTGATCAGTATGACCCACTTACTCCATGTAGTATCTGTAGAGAAGATCTTACCTTTGAATGTCCATCCCAGCACATGTAACCAGGGTGCCAGGAGGAGCTGTGCTACAGTACCAACCACTTCTGAAGCAGCACAAACCCCTTCATAAGATGCCAGTACCTCTTTTTCAGCTGGAGTACAGTGGGGCTCAGATCCAAGCTACAAGAACCTAGAGATCAACCTCGAGTCTCCCCTGGTGCTTTCTGCAGGAGGCACTGCCAGAGGCTCCAGACAGGACCTTCAAAATTCTCAAACATTTCTCTAATCAGAGGAAGGAAGGAAGGAAGGAAGGAAGGAAGGAAGGAAGGAAGATAGGATTAGAGAAAGTTCCAAATAAAAGGCCAAGGAAGGAAGGAAGGAAGGAAGGAAGGAAGGAAGGAAGATGTAATTAGTAACAGTTCCCAATAGATGGCTCCCGAAACAAACAGGTGACGGCAATGCTGAGCCCACAGAGTAGATTAGTTTCAATATCAGCAATTCTATCATAGCATAAGCCAATACAATGAATGCTTATGACAAATTTGGTTTAACACACTCTGATCAGATCTGTAGTTATCTCAACCCTTCGTGTCTTATGCTGGCACCAAAAAAAGGGCCGTGGTGTTTTGATGTCAGCTAGCAAATAGGTATTGTGCATCCTTTCATTCACTTTTTTCACTTCCAGTCGCCTGGTTGGATGGGGAGAAGAATCAGAAAAAAAAAAGTTAAAAAACCTTCGTGGGTTGAGATAAAAACAATTTCATATTTGAAACAAAGTACAATAATAATAATCATCATCACCATAATCATAATCTTAACAACTATTATTATAATTATACAATGTAATTATTGTATTATATTATTCCTAATTATTAT
>NW_008649792.1:0-8331 GCF_000695815.1 Acanthisitta chloris
AACCAAAGTAATTCTTTCGAGCATTTAAAAGTTTTCATCAGCAGACATTTGGTAAATGTCAGAATTAAGAAGAATGCTGTGGAAGAACAAAAACAAGGGAGGTGAAAAACAAATGGTTAAGAAAAATTCTAGTAAATGATAGGAATTTCTAAAGCCATGTAGTTTCTTTCAACAAGTATTATTTAAAGGTTTGTTTTTGTTGTGGTTTTTTTTTCCCCTTCATTTTTGCTTCAATTAATATAATAAGGCCTTACAGTTTAATTTACAACAGCTAGCTAAACTCCCTGGGAGGTACTCTAGTGGTAATTAGTCATCTGAGAAAATGCAGCAAAGTCCAAATAACTGGCAGATTCATAAACACATCACACTTACAATGCTGTTAAATTTTTATCCTTTTTTTCTCAGAGAAATATGTACATTATGCAGTGTGCAACGATGCACATGAACACATACTTAATGCTGGGGGGGAGAGTTTAGCTCATGTTGTCTATTGATGAAGAACGGAGGAATGAAGTTTCACCTGTGACTGAAAGTGCTGGATGTTAGTTATGTCATTACTGATTTGTAAAATATATGAAACTTTGTCCAGAAAAGCTGGATTTCACTTCCCTGTGTTTAAAGGAACTGTGGCTGAGCTGAGACAGAGGCAGCCACAGCTCAGTGTCTCTTTTGCAGTGCTACAGGTAAACAGGGAAATCCACACTGCATTTGGATTGTCAGACCAGGAATGGGGCCTTGCTGTGTGTTGTGAGGAAGAAGCAATGTTTTATTAAGAAGTGCAGTGGTTAGGGGAAGAGTGAGGAAATTAATCTGCTTCCAAAAATGTAATAAATTATTAGGGGTTTATATTTTGTCAAATATTGCCTTTAGACCTCTAGGTCTTTAGATGTCAGCCTTTTCACCAGATAAACATTGTATATTTAAGTCTAGTTTTCCTGCTTTACAATGTAGCTCACTGCAATATACTATCACTGCATCTTATTCATATTATACAAAGTCATATTAAACTCAATGGTGCATGTATCTTTCCCTTCAATGTGACTTTGTGTAGTAAAAGTGTATATAGTGAGAGGAATTCTTAATGAAGTAGCTGCCAAGACTTCTTAAAGAACAACTGAGGAACTGAGAAAACAAAAATTATGTTATCACATAATTTCCCACACAGTCACAGTTGTTTTTTTCCTGAGGCATCCACAATTATATGACATTTCTCTTATCCTTCCCCCCCACCCCCCTTTTTTTTTCCTAATAAATTGTCATTATTTTAATAGCTCAGGCCTGGGATTGATGTTGGTAGCAGTTCTCTACGAAGAAGAGAACTTGGACAGGAACAGATGTTTTCTTGTGGGCCGAAGTTAAGAAAGGAAGGAAAAGGGCTTGTAGGTAAGTCCAAAAGGAAAGCAAGAGAACACACTTTCAATGGGTAATACTTGATAGTTATCTTTAAAAAACCCCAAACATATGGCTGGAAGTAAATTCAGTACCCTAAATCGCCTCTGTAATTTTACTTTGGCTGTGTAGGAATTCTCAGGTGAAGTTTTAAGATTTTTTTTTTTCACATTTCAAAGATCTAAACATGAAATAGGATAAAGGAAGAGGAACTCTTTCATTTCAGTTTTGGTGAAGAGCTGAGATGATGAGGTGAGGTGTCTCAACAGTAGGTGCTGCTACCTCTGTCTCTACAGAATGTTTCCAAGTTGCATTCACGTTGGTCTGAATAACCTGAATCTGGTTATTTTAAGACCTCATTGCATTGTTCTACAGTAAGAAGTCACAATTAAATCATAGAATCACAGAATGGTTTGGGTTTTTAGGAAGTGACCTTCAAGCCCATCCAGTTCCACTTTCTGACATGGACAGGGACACCTTCCACTAGCCCAGGTTGCTCCAAGCCCCATCCAACCTGGCCTTGAGCACTTCCAGGGATGGAGCAGCCACAGCTTCTCTGGGCAACCTGTGCCAGAGCCTCAGCACCCTCACAGGGAAGAATAAAGTTTGAAGGAAGAGAGCAGCTGTTTAAGATTACTGCAGTTGGGTTGTGTTTTTAAGATTAAATGAAAGTCTTAAATTTCTATGAATTCAAAATAGATAAACCAATGCCATGAAATCAGTGTTTTATTTTCAATGTCTGGCCTTTAGAATCATGTTCTGCACAAACCAGAACATGCATTGCAGTTCGTATCTCTCTCGAACTTGAAACTCGAGACCTGAAGCTATAAATACAGTTTTACAGAAGTCGGATCCTCAGTTGCATTCATTCCCTCGGTCCCCTTTTCTGCGGAATCTCTTTTTATCCAAAGAGCCTGAACAGTGAATGAAATTCAATGGGCTCATTTTCAAACTTAAGCTAATATGAGACTTCTGTGGAGAAAAATAAAAGGAACTCCTTGTGCCTGTTCTGCAGTGATAGATCTACGAAGTATATCAGTTTGGCTATTGTTATGAGATTTTTTGATACTGAGATAAGTTACTAGATATTTAGCACACTAGGTTAAGGATTCATGTCATTTAATAGACAAAGATAACTATTTGTAGTTGGTTGGTTGAGGCACAATTCTGACACTTTAATGTCACATTAAAGTCACATTGAATGTTAAAATGGATGAGGTATCTATTCTGTTTAAGAGCAAAGGAAACATCCTGATTGTGTCTTTCAATATTTTGAGGAAAAACTTTTCTTTTTTTTCAAACAAACTATGCAATATACATTGTTTCTCCATTTTTGATCGGTGTGTTTTAAAATAATGAAATTAAATGTCATTAATTTTGTGGTATATGAGTTTATGATGCCTTAATAAAAAGAAAGTGCAAAGCAGTTGCTTAAGCATCTAAAAAGGATGAGCAATGTTGTTAAATTCACTGTCCCAGTGGGAAAAGTAATCTCACAAATCCTTGATGTAACACATATGAAAGTTTTCTGGATAGAAAGAATGCAGAGACATGCAAGTAAATCTAGAGACTGGAAGCTTTCAAACTAAAACAATCTCTCATTCAGTATAGAATAGCAAGTAAGTTTCTACATATTTATTTGGCTCTTGTTTTAGATACAAGAAAGAGAAGTACAGAGGTGACAAAGTTTATAAAACTAAGCTTTTAAAGGTGTGCTAGAAATACCATGTGCCAATTCTCTGGTGAAATTTCCGATATTCAAAGTACCTTATATTCTACATATGAATCTCTCTGGATTCTTAGAAAATGACATGGATCAGAAAGTGGAGAGAGCAAGAGGACAAGAAATAAAAAGACTTTGTTGCATAGCATTTATTACATCCTGTGCAGTGGGCTGAGTGCTCTGTCTTGGCAGGCAGGTTCTTCTGATTAGAATTATTTCTAGACCAACAGTCTAGTGGCTTCCCAAGATCTATGAATTACTCTTTTTCAAAGATGCCCATGCACTCATTCTGACTTTTGATTTCACTCATATCATGTAAGCCTGGAAGCTACTGGAAAGGCAAATATTTAATCCTTTGAAAAATCAGGCATTAATATGTGCTGGACTGAGACTTACAGGAATGTGAAGGATGTGCAAGATTATGTTGAGGTTTTAAGGATGCAGGAAGAACTACAAGAGAAGGGCTTCAAACTGACAGAGAGTGGGTTTAGATTGGATATTAGGAAGAAATTCTTCTCTGTGAGGGTGGCAAGGCACTGGTACAGGTTGCCCAGAGAGGCCGTGGATGTCTCATCCCTGAACTCATCCCAGACTACACTGGACAGGGCTTGGAGTAGCCAGGGCTAGTGGAAGGTGTCCCTGGCCATGGCAGGGGATGGAATGAGGTGAGCTTTAAGGTCCTTCAAACTCAAACCATTCTGTGATTCTATGAAAATCATTCCAAACATTTCTTCACTTGACCCCAGTGTTTATAATTTTAACAGCTTCAGGAGTGAAAGCAGCATTGGAAAAGAATGGTCTCACCTGGCTGGTGTAAAAGCACACAGCCTGGACAAATGGGGCATCAGTGTGTCTCCAGCAGCACTTTGGTGGGGTTTTTTGATTGGTGACACACGAGTGATATGCAAGTCTTTCATGGTGTGCCAGCCATTGCAGAAGGGCATGACATCACCTTCTGTAGGTGCTGCATGAGAGAAGGCAGGCTTGGTGCCTTGCCTTTCTGTAAGGCTGAGTGACTGTGTGTCTGACCTTCAGTCTCCTCTCTCCTTCATGATGTGGTAAATGTAAGAGCTGCTAAAACATGTGCAGCATTATTCATAGTCACGTTAAATTCTGTAAGTGCATATAAAGCCAATGTGAGAGTTTATCAGCATTGAGACTGTGGGCTAATGGAGTGACCATGCAAATGGTGTTACTAAGTAAACAAAAAAAATCAGTAAGAAATGAATCTCTGCCATGATTAAGTTCATCCTCTCATCTTCCACCATTATTTTCCAGTATGTAATTTGGGTCAGTTTTTCCACCAGAAACTTGAACTAATAATTATTGTTAATGGTGCTATTCACTTAGAACTAGAGCAGAATTTGGATTAGGATTTTGAAGAGCAAATCTTAATAGTACCCATATAGTATGTGAACTGCTTATAAAAGTAGGTCTTGCTAACAGGCCTTTGTAAGGAGAATTTCATCCCAGCACCTTTTCAGTATTATATAGTAATGAAATTTATTCTCTCAATTCAGTGTGCTAAATGAATTGATTACCACACTGTTCCTGTTAGGACACACAGAGCATAATATGGATCAGATTTTGAAAGCTAAGTGAATGTAACATTAAAAATCAGAATTTTTCTTGATACTGAAATCAGAATGTTCATGGCTCAGAATAAAACCTTAATTCTGGGCATTCTAGTTCAAAGTATTTAATAGAATAGAACTGTACTTTGTAAAATGAGTAGTTCGAAGCTGTTTCATACTTAATTGTATTGTCTATCTTGCAAATCACGTGTAGTTTCTTCAGATATTCTTTATTCTGAATGCAGTTTGGTAAGATTAATAGGAATAAATATATAATCAAATATCACTCTTCAGTTCTCATCATGCCATGTAATTTCAGAGCATGCAAACCCTTTTAAATTAGATCAGCATCACTGACATTCAGTTCTAACTTATAACCAGTTGGGATATGTGCCCTACTACACAGAGTGTCAGATAACTATTATGAAGGTGAGAGAACCTTTGGAATGCAGTAAAAGGCAAATCACCCTTTCCCTAACTACAGGGAGAATAATATTACTCCACCCTTTCTGCACATGCTTGACCAGCCATCCTGCAAGTAGTATCTCCAGTTTGCAGGGAAGAAGTTTCAGGAAATCCTGGAAGTGAGAAGTTTGGTTATGGGCAGCTGCATCCTGTTTGCTTTTCTGCTTTCAGGACAAAAATAGTTGTCAGTGTGTCCTTTAGAGCTTGAGTGTTCTCTGGATGGTTCCATCAGCTCCTGTCCTAGTTTGTTTAGTTGCCATTTTAATTTTATATATATATATATGGATGCACATAGTTATGCTAACATACTTGGTTGTACAGTTCAATGCCTCCCATCTCTCTGAAGCATGTTTTCCCAGTTCTCTTCCCATGTATGTTATCTGTCTAGACCTTTATTTCTAATTTCAGATCTCATTGTCTTGCCTGTTGGCTGAATGCTCTCTGGTCAGATGCTGCAAGTACTACAACCACACAGAATCTTAGAATCATAGAATTTTAGGGGTCGGCATGGACCTTAGAGATCATCTAGTCCCAACCCCCTGCCCTGAGCAGGGACACCTTCCACCAGACCAGGTTACTCAAGGCTTTATCCAGCCTGTCTTTGAACACTGCCAGGGTTGGGGCAGCCCCAACCTCCACACTCACAGAAAAAAACAAATAAATTTTCCTAATATCTAGCCTGAATTTTCCCTCCAATCTGAACCCATTACCCCTTGTCCTGTCACTGCAGTTCCTAACAATGAGTCCCTCTCCGGCTCCTTGTAGCCCTTCAGATACTGATAGGCTACTGTGAGGTGCAATCGTCTCTTCTCCAGGCTGAACAGCCCCAACTCCCTCAGCCTTTCCTCATAGGGGAGATGCTCCAGTCCTCTTAGCAACTTCATGGCCTCCTCTGGACTTGTTGCAACAGTTCCATGTCCATGTTCCATGTCACATGATGGAACTGGGTTTTAGTGTCCCTGATACCAGCAGTGCATATGTTAGTCTCTAGCTTTTCTGCGTCTCTAATTTGTTGTATTTTTCTTTCCTTCTGCTTGTGGAATTCTTGCAGACCACACACACTATAAGTTTCAATCTGCTTGGCTTCCAGGGATCTCTCAGAACTATTTTAGCACCTCCTGGTTTTGGGAACAGTCTGGCTATTAAACTTTCCATTCTGTTTAGAAGTATTGATCATGTTCACAGTATCGAGCTGCTAGTTTTCCCCTTCTCTTCACCTTCATTGCTAGTCTCTTCAGATGATATACAGAGCAGGAATATTTCTCAATTTTTAAATGCTGTTATAATTATATGTAAGACAAAATTGAGGCAGAAAATAATGATCATAATTTTATAAAACAAACTATGCTGCATGTGAATTAAATGTGACATTGCCATGGTACTGTTTGACTTCAGTGAGTTGAACTTGCCCTTTTTCTGTAGGAATCATTGCTCTGTGTTCTGACATAGGAAGTTAATTGTAAAATCTACGGTACAACCTTGGTAGGAAATTCTAAATAACTTCCTGAATTCAAATGATGGGAGAGACTGAGGCAGTAAGATATGATTATCTATATCGAGTTTTTGCCAGGATACATATTCTGACATTCAGGAGTCACAAAACTTAGGTATGAATTTAGAATTACAGAATTATTTAGATTGGAGAAGACCTTTAAGATGTCCTTCCAATCATTTCCCCAGCACTGCCAAGCCCACCACTAAACTGTGTCCCCAAGTGCCACATCTACACATCTTTTAAATACCTCCAGGGATGGTGACTCCCCTGGGCAACCTGTGCCAATGCCTGACAGCCCTTTTGATGAAGAAATATTTTCCTAATATCCATAAAACTGGTGTGCACCTTGACCCTGGACAATCTGTTAAATACCTTAATATTCTGAAACAGTGCACAATCATATACATACTTTGGTAATCTGTATTTACATGGAACTGTCATTTCCTGAAGGATAAACCATTACTTGTGTGTCTACTGTTCTTTAAATGGTAAGTATTTATGTAAGCTATATTAAGAAACTTGCTATCTGAAATATCCACATGGAACACCTGGCATGAGTGAGGAAATTACTTAATGTGACTTAACATCTGATTTAAATAGTCTCCTCTTAGCAATCTGCACATCACAAACTTAATCCACATAGAAAGTGCAAAACTGACAAGATAATGCACTTGCCATAAGTTCAGCAAAATTATGCTGGGAAATCTTGGTAAAACACTAAAATGTTGGTAGGCCTATGGCTTGGAAGAACAGTAGTGACCAAATCTCACCAATCCTAAACAATAGCATTCACTGCAGTATCTTGGGGGTTTTGGGGTGAGAGGCTGGACATGCCTCGGTCATGCGTTCTGGCACCCAGAAACTAACCCTGTCCTGGGCATGACCCCACAGCATGGGCAGCAGGTGAGAGGGAGATTCTGCCCCCCTACCCTGCTCAGGAGGGACACATCTACAATGCTGCCTCCAGCCCTGGATACCAGCACAGGAAGGACATGCATCTCTTGGAGCAAGTCCAGAGGTGATTAGGGGGATGCAGCAAGTCTTCTGTGAAGAAAGGCTGAGAGAATTGGGACTGTTAAGCCTGAAGAAGAGAAGCTTGAGGGTGAACTAATTGCAGCCTTCCAGTGCCTGAAGGAGCTTGCAAGAAACATAGAGACTATTTCCTAGGACCTGGAAGTGACAGGAGAAGGGGGAATGACTTCACACTGACACAGAGTAGGGTCAGGCTGAATATTAGGAAGAAATTCTTCTCTGTGAGGGTGCTGAGGCACTGGCACAGATTACTCAGAGAGGTAGTGGATGTCTCATCCCTGGAAGTGTTCCAGGCTGGGTTGGATAGGGCTTGGAGCAACCTGGGCTAGTGCAAAGTGTTCCTGCCTATGGCAGGGGACTGCAAGGCAATGATCTTTAAGGTCCCTCCAGCCCAAACCATTCTGTGATTCTCTGATGTTCTTATTTGTGCAATGACCAGTATACTGTGAGATTTTTGCCCATCAGTGTGCTTTCCAGATCCAACTACTGCAGTATGTCTAATATTAATAGTAACTAATGTATTGACTACTTGGTTAAGTAGTATTGTTTTTGAGGAAATGGAATCAAATTATTAATGCCAATAATTGATGATATTCAAAATTCCATATATATTCAGTATAACTGTAAAGATTTAGTTCAATTGTATTTATTAC
>NW_008649792.1:8365-11693 GCF_000695815.1 Acanthisitta chloris
TAAATTTCTGTTTTATGGATGTTTATTTTTGTGGTTTGGAATATGAGAATAAGAACTGGAACAAAAATTGAACCAAATTATTTCCTGTTTTAAAAAAACTCAACTGCAAATAGAGGACTCTTATAGTTCATCATTCTGCTTTAAATGCAAACTCAGTCTATATAAATGTTCAGCTTCTGACTTAAGGTTCATTCTTTTTGGTAAGATCAGCAGCTGCAAGACACCACTACTCCCAAACCCAAGCCAATGTTGTAATTTCTAGGGATATAAGAAAACATCTCATTTTCAGAATGGGGGTATATTAATTGAGTTAGTATCATTGCATGCAATGTATGCAAATTATGTTTAAAATTAAATGACACCTCATATGTATATAATCATAATGGGTATATTTATATCTGATATCTGTAAAGTGAAGTATTCCATCTATTTTGTTTACATGATGTCAGATTCACGGTACAGTTAGACACTTTATGTTATCCAGTGATTCCTTGGAAACAAAGTTCATGCCCAGTTTATTATCTTCTACAACCTGAAATTCATTACAGGGATAAATAATTCAGGCAGGTTCTCCCATGTAGCACATCCATGTTCTATCAGAGACAGAAGATTTGTTCCCTTACTTTTCCATGCTCTCTGCCCAGGAAGGCACTTCTGCTTGGTTGCTAAGTCAACACAAATCAAACCTAATCATACAAGTTTGTCCTTTACGTTTCATTGCACATGCTTCACCCTATTACCCAATGTCCTTTTGTTGGTGCTGGAAGCTCTTTATCTTGGCAACTAAGGTATTTTTTAGTTCTGTACTTGATATTAAAGTCCAAACGAATCACAATGATGCACAGATTTAAGGTCATTCTAGCTTTTAAATGCTAATTGTTCTGCCAGCAGTTCTCATTTACAAGGATTTTTAAAGGCCATACACACATTCTATAGGATTCAATAACTGGGCATTTTCTGAAAGCAATTAAGAAATGTAACTGGTCTTAAAAAAGGAACCATATACATATTGTCCTAGGCTGCTGCTTCCACTGTAAGCAGATTTCTTTAAACGCCATTTTAGTGAAGTTGTCAAAGTTTGGAATCCATTTAAGCTTATACTATTTTCTTCTTTGCCTCAATGAACAAAATTTGCGTAATTACAAAATCGCACACAGTTCCCTTGGGTGTTTGCAGGACAAACGTGTTCTGATATTCCATAGCGATATTTTCTTCTTTCTATTCTCATGCTGAATATGGTTCTGTACTGCACTATGCTGTTGCTTTTTAGACACTGCTCTTCTGTGATCACCGTGTTATGATACTTCTTTTTGGTGCAATATAGTTAGCACCTCAAACTATTTAAGTAGAACTGGTGAGAAAATTTAGTTCTTCACCATACCAAAGTGTTAAGTATGTGGTAAGGCAGTGATTCTTTTGAAGCTGTGGTTTAACAGCAAATGAGAGTGTGGAGACTGAATGGATTTGGATACCAAAACATTTTACTTACAGATATTTGCAGTTTTACTAATAACATGACTTTTCTTTCCCACAGGAGAGATAGCATAGTCTGCCTAGAAGTGGAGCCGGTTAACATACTGGGTCCTTATGCTGTTTCCCTGTAATGCCAGCAAGATGATACAGTCCAGAGGAGATGTTGGTGGGTTGATGTGGTGGATCTAGCTGTGCTGTGTGTGGTCCTGGCTCAGTTATGGGCTTCTCTGCATAGTTCTCTACCTCCTGAGTATCCAAAAGGTCAGAGAAGTGGTCCCAGGTCCTGGTGCAGGGTTGTAGGGTTCCCTCACCAGACTTGTTCAGGTACATGCAGTATAGAAGAGGTAGTCCCAGCTCCTAGTAGTGGCTCCTGTGATGTTGCAGGGTCATGGGCTGTGGATGTCTTCTCCCTCCTCCACCTATCTCACCCTCCACATCATTTTACTCTGTCTCTAAGTTAGAGAATTGGTAGGAAATGCCTCATTGCTCATTAGTCTGTTCAAGCTCTGGTGTCATTTTCTGAATTACCATAGCTGTTGCTGTGCTCTCAGTGTTGTTCTGGGCACTACTAGCCGTGGTTGCACTTCTTTATAGTCAACATATGGCTTGTATACTTTGCCTATTTTTTTTGAGCACACCAGAACTATTCTGTAGTTTGGGGCAGGTGATGGATCATGTTTTATCTACTTCTGCAGCAAAAGCTCATATAAAGTTCTCAAGCTTGTCCTAACATTTATACTGCAACCTCAGAACTGGTTGAGTTGCAGATTAGACCATGTTACGGGGTGTCATGAGCACACATGGTTGGCCATTGTCTGCGTGGAGCCTTTGCTCTTCTAACTCCACTTTTTTGTCAGCACCCTGTCCTCCTCCCTGCTACCTCCAATACATGAGAGTTAGTCACAATTGAATATAGGATGGAACTTTTGCAAATCTCATCACAATTTCTTTGCATTTTCTGTCTGCAGTGTAATGGTATGTACTTCTGATGTATTCTATAACCTTATATAGTTTTATATAAAATTCTATAATCCTGGTGCATTCCTGGCTATCCTAAAATCTCTCTATAAAAGCTGGCTAAAGTGTTTGCACTGACTTTGTTTCATCCTGTTCCAGATCTGGTTAGAATGTGTTAATGGCTACTGAAGATTAGATTGCCATGAGTGCTGTGCAGCACAGGAGCTGTATTGGCATTGCTGTGTCATAGCTGAGACCCACAGTACAGATCCAACACTCATTAGGGCATTATTCTCCACGGTTTTGCTGTACATTATCTTTTCATAGCTGTGCTAGTGAGCACAGCACTGACAAGTCATGAATAACAGTGTTATTCTTCTCAGGTGCAAATGACTCCAGAATGTTGGAAGTCATGGGAGAGTAAGACCCTCTATGAATAGCAAAGGAATTGTATTTTATGCTAACTTTGACTCATGACTTAGAAGTTAATGAAACCATTCAAGTTGAGTACTTTAATCTCACAAATTGGTTATCACAGCCTTGTGGCCACTTCTTGTTTTATAATAAAGCATAACACAAAATATCTGTGAAGGCTTACAAAATTAAACTAAGGGAAATATGTGCAATTTTGAGCTCATTAGAAGCAATTCATATTTTCATCTGTCTCATTAGAGATGTTTTCATGAACTAGGAAAGTACTTTTGAATCTGTGATTTTTAATTTCCCTGCCAACTGGCGTGAGCTTTTTGGGATTGTTATTTTCTTTTCATTTATTTCAAAATGTTAAAAGGAGGAGAAAAAAACCCACCCAACACCACAGGAGAAATGAGAAGAAAAGCAAGGCACTAAGAAACAAGTGAACTGCATGAACGTGATAAGAAATACTATTTTAGAATAG
>NW_008649793.1:0-15420 GCF_000695815.1 Acanthisitta chloris
TATATATATTGCTATATGTAGATAGGATATAGAGGAAAACAATTTTCAGTATGGAGTTGCAGAAACAAGCAAATACTTTAGCAATGGAAAAAAATGATGTGATTTTTCAAAAAATAAAACTATTTAATGTCATTTTGGCTTTCCACTTTTGAAGCTTCTTTTTCAGTTTGGTTGTTTGTAGGGTTTCTTTGGGCTTGTGGTTTGCTATTGTGTGATTGTTTTGGTTGGTTTTGGTTGATTGTTGTTTTGGCTTTTGTCTAAATTATAGTAATTACAGTAACAGAATTTTATTCTGCAATAAAATCCAAGTGACAAGCTTGGAAAATGTAACATATCAATATTTCTTAAATGTAATACTTCATTTAAACAATTTAAAAAATACATTTTTTGCTATTTACTACACTTCAGCTAAAATTATTTGCCAAATTTATCTAAAATATTCCCAAATTCTATTTTTGAAAATTTCTCTGTTTGCAAGCTTCATGCACTGACATTTTATTTTTTTGCTTGCTTGTGTATTTGGTGTTTTTTTCATTCCTGTCCTGTTTGCAGGTGATTTAGAAGAATCCTTATGCTGTCCTGAATTTTTTCTATCTTCTTCATCCAGTGCTTAATCTATAATTAAGATCAAATACAACTGAGGAAATGCACAGTCAGTGCTGAAGCACGGTCTTGTCTTCCACCTCTTTCCAGATTTCTCACTGCCTTCAATGAAAGGTGGGAATGCACAGCAAGTCAAAACAGTTTCCATAGGAAAGCCATTATCTGTCTATTTAAAAAAACAAAGTTCAGCTACCCTACTAACATCATAACCCCATACTGATGTTTTATGAGGTGGAAAGTGATGCTGCTATTGGCAAGATCTACCTAGGACAGAACTATTATAACTACCAGAGAAATAATAATTTTCTTTTCTTTTAAGATATTGGCTGAAGAAGACAAGCATGATTCAATCCTTAGGCTAATTTCAGTGCAAGATCAGGTATATAATTTTGCTTGATTTAATTCTTTCACAGTTTGTGAAACATAAATGTGGATGTAATAGAACCTAAATCTAAACTCTCTATGAATATGAAAGTTCCAGTGGATTCCATGAAAAAGTTACTCATGGAAAGATTTTATATTGATTGACTATGTCTGATTCTGAAAACTCTGCATCCTTTTTCTCTTTTACACCCCAATATTAAGCTCTCTAACATGCACTAGAGGTTTCTCCTTGCTAATCAATGGCCTTTTTTTTTATTTCCAGTAAACTTGGCATAATGTCTGTTCTAAAAACTTCATTCTTTCATCCTTTTATCCTGATGCTCTAACATAATCCTTATTCAAAGCTAATAATGTTTTACACACCTCTTTGTTTCCCTTTTTATTTTTATTTTTTTTTCAAGGAGGCCCTTTCTATTGTCCTATTGCTCAGGTTTGTATCACATTTTATCATCTTCATTGTTATTAATTTACCCAGTCTCCTGACAGCAGGGGTTAAATGACTTCTGATAACTATGTTGAATACATAGTGAAGTTGGCAATTAGCATCATAAAGTTTTCACTCCGAAATGACCCCAGTAGATTATCTGTTGACATATTTTAATAGAAGAAATGGAATAATTTCGTAAGGAAAGACAGCAGTAGTATGTATCTGTGATCCAGCTGGTCTTACTATAGGCCATTGACTGTTCAAAGGTGAAAGCATAAATAGCCTCTCATATTGTCCGCTTAGTGTTGATCTAATGGTGCTTCACTGATCTGACATGGAGAAAGTAAGTAGGAAAACAATGTGCACTTTCATTCAAGGAAAGTAGTGTCCAAATTTCTGTCAGGATATTAATACATGCAATATCACTACAACCTATACTATTGCTTCAGTTTGTAGGAGCCAGTTAGTCAGTCTAAACAAAATCTGCTTTGCATTTATGTTCTATCCCTTTTATTTTACATTCATAACAAACAAATATGAATCGTTTAAATTCAAGTCTAATCCATTCTTTAGATATGTTATGAAGTGTCTCATATCCTTTTTTATTACCCTGGATTTTCATCTGATCTGTTTAAGCATTGTAAGATAAGTATCTATTTTACTAATAATAAAAAACGCATTTGAACTACATTTTATAGTTATCTGCTGCTGCTTCAAGATAATTTCTTTAACATTTATGATATATATTTTTCTCATGTATTGTGTTTCCCTTGTGTGCCATCTTCAGATAATCTTATGTCCAGGTTACTGGAAAATGTGTTAGGGAATTTCTATGAGGTTTCATATAAATGACATATATAAAGTTTGCACAACTGAAGTCAGCTAAATTTATTTAGGTGGAGGAAATAAGTAATCAGCCAAAGGGAAAACAGTTCAAGTTGTCCATACCACATTCCAATTTAATTAAGTTTTAGCATCTGAAACAGATTTGAATTTTGGGGAATATATTAGCAATTGCCCATAGCAAAAACCCACAGAAAATCTTGCCTGTAAAACCAGAGGATAATAATCAGGAAATTTTTGATACAGCAGAAATATGGAAACACCTTTCTATCTATTTGTTTTCAGACTATTGCAGGCTGTGAGTTCTCTAAAGGATTTATACAGGAATACACATGCAACTGATTTTAAGTATCAGTTGAATTGGGATTACACTGTAAGAAAATTTCAATTATAGGGAAGTGCTGAACTGTCTTGATCTGCAAAAAAAATTTATAGCATATATCATAAAAAATTCTGAAATACAATACCCTGGGTGAGTGAAAGAATTTTTGTAAATAATGTAAAAATATTTTAACTGAATTTCAAAGTAGGAGGTTCACAGATGAAAATGTTAAATATTTTCAGCCACATATGCTACAGGACTCTGTCTAATAAACGAATGAAGAATATATTTTTTAAAGTACTTCTAAACCACATTTTAGAAAATGTTTCTGTTTCTACCATATTTTAGAAGAAAAAATAAAATTAGATTCATTTTCTCTGATACCCATTATGACCAATGTTATAAATCAGTTATATGTACCAAATATATATATTTCTTCATCTAGTAGTCCATCTGAAGGACACTACGGTGCTACCTAAAGTGTACTGGATTTTGTACAAAATGCAGTCTCTACTAGACTGAGGTGTTTTTGTTTGTTAAGAAACTGTTCAACAAAAGTTTAATTCTTTACAGTATTTTCTCCCTTTATATTTTCTGTAATAATTTAGGCTTCTTCCTTTGCATCCCTGGATATACTCAGCACTGCCTTGTCCTTCATCAAAACTCCTGCACCAGTCAGGCATAGTGTAGATGGATGAAGGGAAGGATTCCAGGAACTTTCTTGCCTCACACCTCTTCCAATAAGATACCTGGCTTCAAAGTATGGTCAAGCGCACTGTAAATACCCTTATTTCTACCCAACATGACCTTGTGGCTGACTTCACTTCCTGCCTTTCTCTGGCCTTGGACTCTCCTGTCAAGGCATCCTTCATCTTTTTCTGTCTTTGTGAAACTCATTGTCATGCCTGTACCAGGAACGGCAGAACACAGATGGGGACATCCTGTGGTTGCGTTATACATGGGCTTTTGGAGGCATCTGTGCCATGTCTGGGAGGAGGAACAGTGATCCCTTCTCATGAAGGCCAGTGCAGGATGTACAGCACATACATCATATGAGTAATTGAATCCTACCTGTAATTGCTTACCTGTGTTTACAAACATGCAGGTATATATGCATGTATGTACAAATGTGATGTTTCTTCTGTTCAACCTGGAGAAGGGCAGACTGAGGGGAGATCTCATCACTGTATACAACTTCCTCATGCAGGGAAGTGAAGGGCAGGCATTGATCTCTCCTGCAACCAGTGATATGACTCAAGGGAATGGCCTGAGGATGCGTCAGGGGAGGGTTAGGTTAGATTTAGAAAAAAGCTTTTCTCTCAGAGGGTGGTTGGGCACTGAAATAGGCTCCCCAGGGAAGTTGTCACAGCACCAAGCCTGACTGAGCTCAAGAAGCATTCGGACAGCGCTCTCAGGCACATGGTGTGATTTTCAGGGGTGCCCTGTGCAGGGCCAGGAGTTGGACTCAGTGATCCTCGTGGGTGCCTTCCAGCTCCAAATATTTTGTGTTTCTTTGCCCTTGTCTACTTTGGTTCACTCTGCCTTTTTCTTGACAATCCCTGTAGCACATTCTGCTTTCAGTCTCACTTGAACTACTTTTCATTTGTGAGCACACTTTATCCTCCTTAAATCCTTTCTTCTTTTGGTTGCACTCCTTAAGCAATCCTTCCTGCTTTCAGATTTAAAACCTGCATCAGTTTTTACTTGAAACGTTATGCTGATATTTGTCTCCTCTTAAGTTACAAGTGAATTTTGTTGTAGAGTTTCTGAGTTAATATATGTAAAGCACTTTTGTGCTGTGTTCAATTTGCTTGAATCCTAAATGGATATGGCTTGCTGGTTTCAAAGATAGTGTACACAGGAAATCAGATATTAACCTCCGACTGTCTTGTATTCTACATCTTAAAAGACATAGAATATAACTTTAAAGCACCGTGCATAATGAATGTGAAGAACCAATCTATATGCCTGGTAGCTTTAGAGGTGCTATGCCTGAGATGTGTGATGTAACAAGCATGACTGAAATATTATCAAGCTGCTCCCGATACACCTTTTAAAAGAAACAGACTTGTTCCCTGTATAGTGATTCATTCTTTATACTTCTCTTGATATTTTCTTTTAAGTACTTGTGTCTGTGCACTCTGTCAATGATTTTTTGTTGTGCAAAGGGAAGGTACATGACCTATGAATAGCTTACACTGCACTGAAACTCTGTTTTGGGATTTCAAGTGAATTGTGAGACATGCATAAACCTTCCTGTGCATTGCAATATTTAAGGCATGGGTAATACTAATGTAAAAATTGAATGAGATGATTCACCTCTTTGGTGAACCCTCAGGACAAAATCAAGTACCTAAGCTTACTATATTAGGTATGTGGAGAAGAAGCACTTCAGAATGTCAGGGATCTGTTGTGTGGGAAGCTGATAAAGCTAAATTAAATCCAAGAATAAGGGTTAGGGTTTGGTGGTTTTCCTGGATAAAAAATGCAAGAATAGACCTAATTTCTCACTATAGATGCTTTTCTCCACTCAGGATGCTGGGTTGTGAATGTTGTCCTTGTACATGATGCAAAAAGCAGGTTTTGCTGTTGCATTTTATTTTTTTAGTTTTTCTATTTTTTAGCAGTACTCAGGGGAAGAAGTCTGGTTTAGATGGAAGATATGAATTTTGGGTACAAATCTGTAATGAGTCTATTCAGTTTATTATATATTCAGTGAAAATCTATAATGCTTATCATAGTCCAGTGGTCTGGCTAAGTAGCAGTAAGAAAAGATCATTATGTATTTTATTAGCAGAGCTGTTTTGCAAGAGGAATTAAGAAAGTCTCACATCAAAATAACTAATAATCCAGTGGTTTTAACACTTCATAAGGCTGTAAACCACTAAACTGATGGCCCAGCATCATGTTCTTAACATACTTCTCCCTCATTGCAACTTCCTCCCACATGCAGTGACAGTGAGTGTACCTTCAACAAGTTTGCTGACAACACCAAGCCGTGTGGTGCAGTCGACAGGCTAGATGGAAGGGATGGCATGCAGAGGGACTGTGACAGACTTGGAATTTGTGCCTATGTAAACCTCGACATTCAACAAGGCCAAGTGCAAGGTCCTGCGTGTGGGTCAGGGCAATCACAAGCACAAATACAGGCTGGAAGGAGAATGGATTGAAACCAGCCCTGAGGAGAATGGTTAGGGGCTGTTGATTGACAGGAAGCTTAACATGACCCATCAATGTGAGCTTGCAGCTCAGAAAGCCAATCATATCCTGGGCTGCATCAAAAGAAGTGTGGCCAGCAGGTCAGGAGAGGTGATTCTCCCCCTCTACTCATCTCATGTGAGACCCTTCTTCGAGTAGTGCGTCCAGATATAGGACCCCTGAAATAAGAACCTGGACCTGTTGGAGTGAGTCCAAAGGAAGGTCAGGAAGATTATCAGAGGCACCAAGTGAAAAGAGTCTTGCACAATCCTCTTGAAATCCACTCTTGAGTTATTTGTAGTTGCGGATGCTCTATCCCTGGGAGTGTTCAAGGCCAGGTTGGATGGGGCTTTGAGTAATCTGGTCTAGTGGAATGTGTCCTTGCCCATGGCAGAGGAGGTTGGAACTAAATGATCTTTAAGGTCACTTCCTAGCCAAACCGTTCAGTGATTCTATGATTCTCTTCTGCTCTACAACTGTACTTCTCCTATAAACACTTTAAAAGTGCAGTTCTCTGCTGACCACTGCTCTTCCAGTTTCTTGGGAATCCAGAAGCTATTTTCACTACAGTTAAGATTTCTTAAAATTTAAGCTCACTGCTAGGTTGCTTTGGTCTTACAAAAGAATCTCACTGAATAGTAAAGGCACAGAACTAAGATACCAGCAGTTAGATGAAAAGGCAATAATTAGATTGATAATCATAGCTGTGATAGTTAAAGTTTGTATGATTCGTTTTGAAAATATTTGTAAGGATGTAGCACTTCCCTGACAGGGGAAGATAAGAGGAACAAATTATGTGTTTTCTTATGCATATTACCATTCCTTGACCTTGCTGACATTAATGGAATGGGGCAAGCTGGTTTCCAGATTATTTCCTTCATCTTTGGTACATAGGCAATTCTTTCCAGTAAAGGAACAATCCTTTATGTTTGTAGATTTTGGCCTTTCTGTCATTCCTATTTGCAATTTGTCGAAACTCATCCAAATACGTATTTTACATTATAGTAAATTTTTTACATGTGAAACTAAGCATTGGTGGGAAAAGTGTACTTCATTATTAAACCCCCAAAGGCTTTCCAGTTTTTGTGTTCTCAGAATAAGGTATAGGTCTTCTGTAAAAAGTGCCAAGAAAGTTAGGCAATTTAAACAAATGCATTTTAATCTGCATAATTTGTGATATCCCAGCAATAGTTTCCCTTTGGAACGTTCATAGTTTTCATTTAATATTTGTGTCTGAACAGTGATAAGACCATTTGCCTTCTCCTCTCCTTGCCTTGCCTTGTCTCCTGCTGTTTCTTCTCTCTTTGAACTTAATGACAAGTAATTTCCTGGCTTCACTCAGATCACAATTTTTTTCCTACATTTACATCGAATATGGAAATATGCAAAGCATTTACAGTACAGCAAGAAAATTGACTTAGTGCTCCATATATATCTATATTTTCTTAAATGGTTGCTCTGTCCATTTCAGAAATAATACAGATTAATTTGAGAGGGCAGACAAAAAGTCAGACATGTCATGCTGGTTGAAAGGATGCTGTGGAGGGCATCTTTGATCCTCAGTGGCAAAAAGAAGTTTGTAAGATTACAGCATCTTTAGTCCCAAGATAGGCCAGAAACAAGACCATAGTATACATTTATATTTTGGTTCTTAAGCAGAGGCGTGTAAACCTCAGTGATTTGCTTGCCATTGGGATGAGGAAAATTCCATTTCTTTTTCTGAAGGAAAACCTTATGCATTAAAAAGCATATATGTGAGACTCAGTTTATAAAAATGTATGGAAAACACATTTATTTTTTTTAAAATTACTACCTGGTTCTACCTTCTATCCCTGCTGCCAGCTTTCCAGTTAAATATGTATTTTAAAATAAAGAACAATTTGTCCATGACTGACACAGTCTTTGGAATAAGTTGAACTTAAAGGTGGAATTTCAGGAATGCTGTTAAATGCAAAAGCTGTGTCAAGCCTGCAAGTTTCTTCCCAGGAATATGATAAAAACTGTCAACATTCATGTCACTCTGGAGAATCACTCTGTGGCAGAATATCACCCCAGCCCAAAGATGTTGCATAACCCTCTTCAGTGAAAACTTTTTTTCCAAGACTGTTTGGCTGACTGGAGATGATTTCTATTCTAAAGCTATGCAAATCTTTTACATAGTCATGAAACAGAAGAAGAACCCTTCCATCCCTTAGATTTCAGAGCGCAATTGATATCTGCTTCTGCTCCATCTTTATCCAAAGAAATATTTGTCCTCTTGTTGACCCATGAAGCAAAGTTTGCATTTTAGAAAGAGAATGGCACCAAGGCCACCCACAAGAAAGAGACATAAGTGCAGAAGTCAGAGATGTTTTTATTAACAGTTTTAAATCTCGTTGATTTTTTGTGAGAAGTCAAGCAAATTTTTAGAGACTAGTGAAGTGAAAACAAGACTACTTTTCATATTGGAGTAAAGGAACAAGGAAAATCTTATTATCAGGCAAGGATCTTTTCACCTGCTGAGGAATTAAAAACATGTTTTGTCTCTAACAATAGCTGAAGCTATTCTGTCAAGTTGCAAAAAGACTAAGATGACTCAGATAAAAATTAATTTTAAAGTGAGTCAGCTACCACAATATAGATGATTCAGAAAATAGTGCTTCCTCAGACAAGTCTTCTAGTAAGCAAAATATTATTAACTATTTTAATACACATGGTTAAGTGTATTGAGTGGCTTTCAGTCCCTGACAGCCATATGTCATGTTCTAGGCAAGAAATATGAAGAATATCAAGGTATTCTTACACACACATAACAATTGACTTTTTGAATAAAATTATTAATAGATACAGAAGCATGCAATTACATTTAATTTAGTGCATTTTTGTGTAATAAAAATGATCTTTTAATCCTATTTTCCTTATCAATTGTGTGCTTGTATACATTCCTGTTGCTCACCAGGAAAAATACTTTTAAAATGCCTTAATATATGAAATTAATATATTCTATAAAGTGTTCTATTAATCTATCCTTCAATAGCATCTGTTTCACACATTCTCTTGGTCTCCTGGTCTTTTTATTTGTGCATCCTAGAGACAGCTATGGTTTTGAACAGGTAAAGGCCTCTTCTGGCATGAGTTGTAAAAGCAACATGTTAGTGTCTACATGTCTTTTGGACTAGATTCTTGGAAAATAAGGCATTCTTTCTTCATGACAATATGAACTACTGTAAGGATTAGCAAAAACTATGTCATTTACAATATATTTTAAATATCCAGACTTTCATCTTTTTTTTTCTTAGAGGCCTTTGAAGGGAGAAAGTAGAAAATTAAATATTAGTTTCTTTTGCTTGTGGGTCAAGCAGGAGATAAATGCTCCACTGTGAATGCCTAAATTCATATTGTCTTATCAAGTTTTCAATTTACAGCCCTCTGCATATTCTAAATGTTATACATTTATTAAATAAGTATCAGTACTGTATGTATTTAATCATTTCATGTCACTGCTTAGGTACAAACTTGCCATAAAAGAAAACTGCATGTAGGATGTTCTGGTCCCTTGTTCTAATATAAAATCTCTTTTTGAGTAGAATACATGAAGAGACCTTCTTTTTTACACTCCATTATACAACAGTCTCAGTTTCAAGGGAACACTGTGCTCTTCTAATAACAATTTCTCAAACAACTCAGCATGTTTAAGACATTTAAAGTGAAATTACTTAAATTTATTTTGCTATCTTTGGAAACACTGGATTTTGTTACTGGAAGGCTGAAAAATTGAATTCTGAATCAATAAAATGAAAAACAGTAGATGTAAGTAATATCACATACTGCAAGTTTTAATCTGACAAATGTCAGGACTGCAATTTTGATGATCATGTTTATTTGGAGAATGGAAAGTTACTGCATATGGCCTCATTTTTCTAGAAAGCTTACTCATGTATTTATTTGTAAGTTACCCCTCTGGGTTTATCAAATCCCATCTGTGTACACAGCAAACATTTATCCTATTGAAAGGCAGGGTTATGCTTTTATGCTGTTTCATTTTTAAGGCATCAGGACTTGTAAGGAACTAAACATAACTGTGATGACTCTTTCCACACCAAAGTTCTTCTGCATGACCTCTGTTTTCTCAAGTTCTCAAAATTTAATTCAATTCCACTGCTTCTTGCATTTGTGAAGAAATATTTATATTTTGGAAAATGATCTATGTGATGACAAGTGGAACAGCACCAGCAGGAGAGATTTGAGCTATGTGAGCATCAGCAAATGATGTGGTTTCATCAGAATGGATTTACGCGCTGTAATATTTGGTACTGAGAACCTTGTGTCCACATCATTGTAATTTCTGAGCATTTATTCAGACTGCTTTTAGTGCAGACTTATGGGTGAATGACTGATAACAGCCAGAGAGCTTTAGGCACCCTGGATTGCATTTTCCAGTTTAATTTAATCTGTGAAGTACCCAGCTGATATACTCTTAGAATGCTGCACAATGTGAACCAAAGAGCATTTAAGTGGATTCAACTTCAAGATTCACTTCTGAAACACACTTCTGATTCAAACTAGAAAAATTCAGTAATGTAGATGCAAAGAGTCCTGAATTCAGAAGATTATGACATTCCTAATGCATGGGACACCAAATTAAAATCACTGCTCTGAATCACAGAATAAAGAGCATTTAAGATCTGGTTACCTACAGCTTTTCGGTGAACTGATCTTCATTCTGAGATAGGGCTGTCTGGCACATAGCTTGTCAACAAGATAAGTAACAAAATAGATATACTGCAAATGGCAATTTTATCATGATTATTTCTGACTTACGTGGGGAAAGTTATGAATGCCTAGGGAAAATATGCTCCTGAAAGCTCAGGTTCTTGTGAGTTTTCTCTTTTTTTGGTTGTTGCATGGAGTTTGTTCTTGGGTTTTGATTGCTGGATTTTTTTTGTTTTGTTTTTAAAAAGAACTGTCCAAATACTACTGACACTCAGAACTTTAAATTTTAGACCCAATAAAAGCAGAAAACTGGCAGCATAATTAGAATTCTCTTGTGGGCAGCACCATGTTCTGTTCATCAATCTGCTGTACCCATTTTCTTAGCCCTCGCTGGGAAATTAAATAATCCTGACTGACAACTGACACATTAATTGCCTTTGAGGGAGCACACCTTTAAAAAGCAGTAATTTAAAGTCTTCTGCTTTGGTGGAAGAACCAATTTGCAGCATCATCAGTCAGGGTTTTGACATGTAACTTTGCACTTGCCATTTTGTTAATAAAGAATCACACTTGAATCCTGAGAGAGTGTTTCCCTAAAGAGAAACTTAGATGTCTTTGTGAAATTAAGATGACTTTGATAGGGACATGTAATGAATGTTTAAATGAGTTATTAACCTTTCATGACTTCAGTGAGTGTTACTGCAAGACAATTCATCATTATATTGTCATAAACTGCAAAAAGGTGAATATCACAGTAAGATCCATTTCTTTAAAAGTTTATTTCTTGTTAGTTTTGTGCATAACAAAACCAGGTTCATGTGTATCTTATGTTTAGCAAGCTGCATGAAATAAAGAATGTCTGGCTAATAACTTTTTATAGAAATAGTTAAATGAATGGGAAAATAAAAAATATTTCTCCAGCAATTAATATTTTCAAATATTTAAATCAGTGCAAATTTTCACATGCATGTTGTTATTAAGTCAAGAATAGTTATTACATGTTCCTTTCCATCAAAGACAGTCTATGTGTGAAAATCAAATTATCAGAAATGACTGTCTTTTTTTTTTTTTTATCCTACCATTGACACAGAAAATTTAAATTCTAAAATTCCAAACACATGTTCACATCCTGAAGGGAGTACATTTTCACTGGTTTAAAGTTCTATTTTTAAGAATTATTTTTTTAGGTTTTTTTTAGGTTTTTTAGGCTCTAGGGTTCATTCAAAATTCACTTTTCAGGAATGAACCAACTTGTTTGTTTTTGTTTTGTCTTGTTTTGTTTTCATAAGCCTGGTTTCCCTCACAAGGTAGTTTTGATGGACTTTTAAACCTATTTGAACAACTGTTTTGTTATTTTATGACAGGGAAAACGGGAAAAAAAATCATGTACATTATTTTCAGGAGGAACAGTTTTTATGAAGAATAAATCTACACTAACCAATAAACTTGTTTTCAGTGCAGTTTTTAAGTGTATTTAGAACAGGAGTTAATAGGCTAACAGTGGCTTTTTGAAGTTTGTAAAACATGGCATGCCTTTAGATCCTCTGTTGACATAGCTGCAGATCTGTTAAATCAGATATGCTCTTTATAAATGAAAAAGTATATCTCACAACAGTAAGAATGGAACACTAGAAAAGTGTCGAGTCCTTACTGACTAAAAAAGAATTACTCAAAAACTAAGAAATCCTTATATTAGATTATAATAAATAATAGGGTCTTCTAAAATTCATTACTTCTTCATTTTCAAAATAACGTTTTGAATGAAGCTGAGAAATTGCTAGTACTTTGAGGATACTAAGGGCTGTTTCATTTAGAAGTACACTGTAAGTATATAGGGAAATAATAATAGAAAAAACAATTGACTTGCAAAACACAATATTGAGAATGAAGACTTTAGCATATAACATGAAGGAGCATTTAGGACTGGAAGTGCACTGCTTTGGGTAGGTGACACTTGTTCTCCAAGAGCTGCAAATTATTCTACACAGTATGAAACTGGAATCTAACAAAAGTACAAGATAATTATCCACAACAGGAGCTATATGTCCACTTGACATAATTCTGTGACAATTACAAAAAACGCACTGCCCTTTCCTGTAATGTATGTGGTCTTGTTATTTGTCATTTTTGTCATCATGTCACCAATTTCAAATCTGAATGTTAAATCATGGTAAATTGTCACAGTGGTAGTTCATGCAGTGTTAGAACTACATTTGTGTGATTGTTTTAGTAAATGGCTCATTGGAAAAATATTTTCTGCTCAGTTGAAAGTTTTGCTGAGGGGACAAAAGCATATGAATCTGAAATACAAATTCAAATTATTCATGTGTAAAACTTGACCTTTCCCTGATATATTCTTAACAAAAATATTCACTGAGTTGGCTATGAACAGGAAATTTGTGTGTGTTTCATTTTATTATTGCCATTGACAATAAAAGTAATGCGACTTTATTCCACTTAAGATATTTCAAATTTAATTTAGCTAAAACAAAATTTACATAAGTAAAATCCCCCAAGAATATATTTATATTTTATACAAATTATTTTCTTTACAAATTATCAAGTGAATGCCTAATTCACAATGATTTCATACTTGTTATGTCCTGTTTATTATAAAGCAATGCATAAATATAAGAATAAACCCCAATATTTCTGCCTGGATTTTACTAGAGTGGTGGGGTTTTCTTGTGTTTTGTTGTTGCTGTTTTGTTTTGTTTTGTTAGGTTTTTTACAAAATTATTGCTAATGCATAAAAAGCTACACTAGACATATTGAAGATGCTTTAGTTCAGAACCTGTTATATCTGGGATCCTCATCAGATATGAAAACTCCAGGGAATTATGTCATCTTTACTGTTTGCACCTGTGGCACAAAGTAAATGAAAAGTTTTGCTACGGATATGCACATTTGCATATTCAAGACAGTTTTGACATTACAGTCATCTGGCTGCACTCAGAACTCAAAGGCTATTGCAAATCATCATATGCAAAAAGCCTGTCACAATGTTGTCAAAAGTAATCCAATTTTCTTTCTTTTTTTTCTCCCTAGCTGTTCCAAACTGTAATTAACTTTCATATGAAATGGAGATTCATCTTTTAAGATATCTTCATACTTGATAATATGCAAAAAGTTTAAGCAAGGGGAGGGATTTGTATCCAAGAGCTCCTGCTGCACACAAGAGGACTGGGAAAGGAGGGAGGACTGTGCATGTGTGTTTATGTATGCACAAGAGTGGCAATTAAGGAGCCACAACTTTCTCTCAAGCACATTCTTGATTACACAGGAGGATACTGCTTCCATAAAGGGTTTCTTTTTCTCACTGTGTAGGAGAAATGTGCTAGAAGCTGGAATTTAGTTTTTGCAGGGAACAGGAATCTGGCGGTTCTTAGCACTTGAACACTTGCTTTTGCAGCTTAAATAATATATTTTCCAGATAGCTTTTTTTGATGTACTCTCATATAGATAAGTAATAACATTTTCAGGGCCCCACCTCAACTCATTGGTTGAAAACACTAATCTGCTTACTTGCCCTTGCTGGAGAAAATAGACAAACAGGAGACCCTAGCTGCCTTGCATCCTTGGAGGCCTAGTTCACTAGACAGATGAGAACAAATCCTCTATAGCTTGCTGCCAATTCTCCTCCTGCTGGAGGATGGAGGACTGTCTGTACTGCAAGTGAAAGCACATGCTGTTACACAGATGCATCAAACTCAGAATTTTTGTTTGTGAGCTTTCACACCATTGCTCACAAGACTCAGATAAATGAAAGGTAGTGCCTCTTGCTAAAGGGCCAAAGTTGGAGCAGCCTGTGGGTGGCTTGATGGCATCATGGTGGAGTATTCTCACAATAATTTACTGGACAAGGCAGTTGTTAAGAATTTGGAGCACACTATCTTTAGGATATCTCCATACAGAATGAGCTCTGGTCTCTTACGCTGAAGTAGATAGGAAGAAAATGATAGTGTAAATAAACTCAGCAGATTTTGATTTGAGAAGAAAGCTATACTAATTCTTTCCTGTTCTATGAGACTTATTTTCATATCTTTTACTTCCTTCACCCACGCTCTCCATTTTCCTGTACTTAGTATTTTCATTTGAAATCAAACACGGAGCAGGAAGCAGAATATTACTTCATTGTTATTGGTGCATGTTCAGCAAATTTGTATGAGAAAAACTTGGTCCAATGGCTCTGGGAAACTTTCATTAAATGGGAGTTTGCCCTGTAGCACATTTGCAAGCTGTTCAGATTTCTGCTAAGTTAAGTCAATCAATCTCCATAACAAGAAGCTAGTTTTATGGAATGCCTGAGGCCCTCTGATTCCCTGTTGGTTTCTATAGGGCAAATCTCAGGTTTGGTCAACTTGTTCAGAGGAAATATCTTTGTTAAGAATGTCTCCACAACATATTCAGCAGTCCTGACGTCTTTGTCTGTGCTAAGAAGAAAATCACTTCCCGTTACTTGAAGTAAAACGTGAATCAGATTACACATTAGGAAAATTATTTTCCCTGTTAGGTTAATCAGGTACTGGAATAGGTTGCCCAAGGAGGTGGTGGAGTCACAATTTCTGGAAGTGTTTAAGAAGCATCTGGATCTGACATTGGAGGATATGGTTTAGGGTTCAGGGGCTATGTCAGAGTGGCAGGATAATGGTTGGACTTGATGATCTTAGAGGTCTCCTCTAACCTTGATGATTCTATGATTCTACCATTGTCGTGGTTTAACCCCAGCCAGCAGCCAAGAACCACACAGCCTCTCACTCACTCCCCTACCAGCGGGATGGGGGAGTGAATTAGAAGGATAAAAGCTACAAAAACTCATGGGTTGAGATAAAGACAGTTTAATAGACAAAGCAAAAGCTGCACACACAAGCAAAGCAAAGCAAGGAATTAATTCACTGCTTCCCGAAGACAGGAGGTGTTTAGCCATCTCCAGGAGAGCAGGGCCCATCAC
>NW_008649793.1:15596-16259 GCF_000695815.1 Acanthisitta chloris
TGGCAGTATGGAAAGCAGCAAAGGCCTTGGCTCTGTGTAAGCTCTGCTCAGCAACAGCAAAAACATCTCTGCATTATCAACTCTGTGTTCTGCACAAAATCCAAACATAGCCCCATACTAGCTTCTGTGAAGAAAGTTAACTCTACTTCAGCTCAAACTAGCACAACCATTCTCTCTCATTCTACCACACTCTGTTTCCAATGTACTGCAATTCATTTCAACTGAAATGATATTTTAAATGAGATTTTGATTAAATTTGTTCTGAATTTAAGTGGAATATAGAACTGTATATACGTTTGATTTCTGCACAAAAGAAATTTTGAGGACCACAGAAATATAGAATTAAAAAGGAAGAGAGGGTAAATTTTGAACCAGTTTGCCCACATTTAAGTGAAATATATTTGTCACAGATCTTTGTCATTCTGTTTTGTGAGACTGGAGTCAAAGGTTTTTAAAAAAAAATTAATCATGAAATCTTTAACAGTTTGTGTCCTTGATGTAAGGGAAGCTTAATTTCTGGTTCACGATCAGAGAAATTCTAGCCATAATGCTAAACAAAATGGAAATAATGTTTTATTCAGCTGTTCAAAATAAGGAAACTTCAGGTATACTATGTTAATATGTCTCTTTCTAAACGGAAAAAACATAGCCTTAAAGGAGGAA
>NW_008649793.1:16271-76250 GCF_000695815.1 Acanthisitta chloris
ACTGCTGCAATATGCTCTATTTTATATGCTCTGGGAGTTTGGCAGCACAACTGAAGTAATTCTAACAGCAGTCATTACTCCTTGATTTTTCTAGTCATTGATGAGCATGTGTCATGTTTGAAGAAGATGGAGGTATCATTAAGGTTATGTGATTCTACTGTCATTGCTTTGTTGCTGCCTGTACCAAGACTTGCTCTCAGTGAAAGATGAACATCTCTATTTTATATGCTCTGGGAGTTTGGCAGCACAACTGAAGTAATTCTAACAGCAGTCATTACTCCTTGATTTTTCTAGTCATTGATGAGCATGTGTCATGTTTGAAGAAGATGGAGGTATCATTAAGGTTATGTGATTCTACTGTCATTGCTTTGTTGCTGCCTGTACCAAGACTTGCTCTCAGTGAAAGATGAACATCTTTATCCTACTTCTGTATGAGGTTTATGATACCCTGATTCTTTTCTCAAGTCTCTTCCACTTCTATTAATGCAGAAATCACTGGGTGTTCTTTTTAATTTTCTTCCTTTTGTCCTTGGTCTTTTTTTTTTTTTTTTAATCTTCTTTCCTCTCCTCTCTTCGCCCTCTCCCTCCCACCACACTTAAAAATACCCAGCAGTCATCTATCTGGTGGCTTCCTTATTAATAACTAATTTAAAACCTCTCTAGGTTCAAATCTTATTATGAAGAGGAAAATGAATTTAGATTTTCTACTTTAACTACTAAGGAAAAATGGAATAGTAGTATATTTTCCTCTCTCCATTGTGAAAGTGATTTGGGTGATGAATGCCAGACTTGTGAACCTGGTGAAATGTTGCTGAGAACTATATAGCCAGTCATCCTACAATGTCAATATGCTGGTGGTTATAGCATGTCTATGAACACAAAAAAGATATAAGCTCTTATTGAAATATCAGATAGATGTTTAGGTATTTTAGGAGGGGAGAACAGCTGCAAAATGGCTTTTAGGGGATCTTGATTTTGGATTGAGACAAGTTTTGTGATAAAAGGCTCCACTTTGCATGCACAGAGGAACACAGTGGCACAAGGGCAGGTGGAGGAACCCCAACAACCCAGTCAGAGAAAAAGTCCATTTCTGGGTGCTCCAGGGCTCTCCAATGAGAACTTCCACCCCATGGCCGAAGTTACACCCCACCACCATATGGTAGTGGGAATTTCTTGCCAGGTCACCTCTCACACTGAGTGTGGTGACTGCCTAGGTGTATGGGACATATTATAGAATGCAGAGGAAGACTATTTTGGGATTGCACATGAATTTTTATGGGATAGTTGGAGTAGTGTGTTGGGTTGACACTAAGAGGATGCCAGATATCTACCAAAGTCACTCTATCACTCCCCTCCTCGACTGGACAGAGGCTCATAGGTCTAGAGATCACTCAGCAATTACTGTTATGGATGAAACAGATTTAGGGAATTTAGCTTAATTTATTACCAGTCAAATCAGAGTAGAATGACAAATAAAAAATAAAACTCAAAAACATTTTCTCCCACTCCTCTCTTCTTCCCAGGCTCAAATTCACTCCTGATTTTCTCTACAGGACACAGGAGGGAAGAGCAGGGGGACAAGGAGTGGGGACTGTGGTCAGTTCATCACACATTGTCTATATTGCTCCCTCCTCATGGGGAGGACTCCTCACACTATTCCTCTTCTCCAGCATGATGTTCCTCCCATGGAAGGCTCACAAACTTCTACAACATGAGTCCTTCCCACTTTCTGCTGCTCTTCATGAACTGCTCCAAATTGGGACTGTTCCACAGGGTGGAATCCTTCAGGTACTGCCAGGAGCCTGCTCCAGCATGCACTTACATGGGTGTGTGTCTGTGTGCCTTGGGGCTTTGAGTGTCTGGGTGCCAGCAGCAGGGAGAATGAGGACATAAGGGCTAGCTAGTACATAAAATGAGTGTGTAAATCCAGCTCCTGGGGAAATGCATTTTATAAAGACACAGATACAGATACAGATGCAATATCTATAAAGATGTATATACACATGTTTCTTACTAATGGGCCTTCAGCCTGCTCAGCCAGTGAGGGGAACAGGATAAGGCCATTGATGTTGTTTGTGCTTGCATGAATCCTGTTTTTTCTGTCTGTGCTGATCTGTGTGGCTTGCCAGGTGGATACATATTTGTATAAAATATATGCATTTCTCTGTGTGCATAAAGAGAATATGTGCCCAGCCTTGCTGTTGAAGCTGTCAGCCTTGGTTTTGTTGGGCTACTCGGTTCAGAGGGGAACAGGATAAGGCCATTGATGTTGTTTGTGCTTGCATGAATCCTGTTTTTTCTGTCTGTGCTGATCTGTGTGGCTTGCCAGGTGGATACATATTTGTATAAAATATATGCATTTCTCTGTGTGCATAAAGAGAATATGTGCCCAGCCTTGCTGTTGAAGCTGTCAGCCTTGGTTTTGTTGGGCTACTCGGTTCAGTTCAGACATAGGGTGTCAGGACTATAAATATTTGCAGCTTGACCCTTTGCTAATACTGTAAATGAAGCACACCTACAACATTCAGCCTGGCTTCATTCAGGGATGGGTGTCTTCCTATGTGACACAGCTTACAGGACCTCAACCCTCCATTCTCTTTGTAGGCTCTTTCTCCTTTGATAGCTACACCTTAAACTCTGGAAGTACAAAGCAAAAAGGAGCATTTTTAAAACAATTTTTGAATGCACTTTCAGCTGGATGGCTGTATTTAAAATCAGAAATTTTCGGTTTATGTTGGCTAAAAGCATTTCCAGTGCAAACTATAAAGTCTTCAAAGACAGCAGAATGTTACAGACTTTCCCTCATGATTCATTCTCAGCTGTCTGTGGGAAGTTCTTTTAACTATCTGGGATTTCACAAGATAGGTGCTAAATGTAGATGCAGCCAGGCTTTTTTGTAAATGATGTACTTATTCCTAAGATGAATATGATTTCATATCCAGTTCTCAATACAAAATATAGTGAGATCTGAGACTAGGGGTGAAACATAAGGGGTTGTCTCATCCTACTGTGATGTTTTACAGAATCTTGCAATCTCATTAGTGTGTTTTATTAAAAATAAGTTTAATCTAGTTGTATTAAGCACCTTTCTCTCCTGTTTTCTTTGCTCATGGTTAAACCTTTTGTGGCAATGAAGCCCCATGCAGCTGCTTGGTCACTCACCAAAAAGAGTGAGAAAAATCATGGAATGAGCTAAAGGCAGTTTAAGAGGTAAATCAAAAGCTAGGTGTGTAAGCAAATCAAAACAAGGAATTAATTCACAACTTCCTGTGGGCAAGCAGGTGTTCAGCCATCATCAGGAAAGCAGGGCTCCATCATGCTCAATGGTGACTTCCAACTTCCCCCCTTTCTTCTTCTTCCTCCAGCTTTATATGCTGAGTATGATGCCATATTATATGGAATATCCTTTGGGTCAGCTGTCCCTTCCCAAGTCCTTATGCAATCCCATCTTCCTCACAGGTGGGGTGGGGTGAGGAGCAGAAAAGGTCTTGATTCTGTGTAAGCACAGCTCAGCAATAATAAAAACATCCCTATGTTGTCAACACTCTTCCAGCACAAATCCAAAACACAGCCCCATAGTAGCTACAGCTCTACCCTAGCCAAAACCTACATACACTGACAAATAAGGGAGAAGGCAAGGAACTTTATAAAGCTAAGAGGACTTTTATAAGCCCTTTTTGATTATTTTTGTACAAAGAGCACTAGAAAGCAGAGATGAGAAAAGATGAAAGCAGCTTCAACTTAGCTGGAAGAACATCATGCAAAACGTTATATAATTCACTCCTTATTAACTTAGAAATAGGGACAAATCACAAAATTGCAGCATGAAAACATCTGTGAATTCTAATTCTGCTCCAGCCAGTCACTCAACTTCTCCTATTTTGATCAAATTGCAGTGTCTGAATGTGTATGTTTTTACGTTTGCTCATTTCTAATTTTCTCATCAATCCAGATTTAATATTCTCTTAAAGATAGCTTTGGAATGTAAAATAGATGCCCTAAACACTGCACTGGAAGGATTAAAGTCAGCATTTATTTATCAGTTTAACAGGAAAAAAAAGGACCTACTATGACTAAACTATACAGTGCTAGCAAACTACATTCATCAGGAAACATAGAATTCAGCCCATTAATGCAAACTGGTTTTTTCTTTAGGCATTTCTGATACATGTGATCCTATATTCTGTCTCATGTGATATATTTCCCTTTTAGAGACTGTCTGGGTTGCTGCTACATGTGATGCGGAGAGGTGGAAGCACTTGCTTGGCAGGAAAAGAGGCAGCTTTTGGGGGAACCGAACAGCACTCTCCAAATACCAGGGAGAAAGTCATGAAGAAAACAGAGTCAGGCTCATCACAGCAGATGAAGGCAGGAGGGCAAGAGACAATGGATATTCATTGAAATGTCAGTAGTCATAAACAGCAGCAGGAGTGCCTAACCAACTGGATATAAGGAGAAATGTTTCCACCATGGGGAGTGCCAAGCTTTGAAGCACATTTTCCAAAGAAATATTTTTTCTAAGTTTCCATCCTTAGATGTTTACCCAACAGTATAAAACTTTGAGCAATCTGATTGGACCTCACAACTTCCCCTGCTCTCAGAAGTTTTGACTAGAGACCACCTAAAGTCCTCTCCACTCTGAGTTATCCCATCATTCTATGAGCTACACTGAATGTCTTCCCTGAATATCAGAAAAACATTTTTTTTATCTCTACAGAAGATTGGCTAAAGATGATTTGGGCTTTCATTAGAGAATCACAAAATATTTAGAGTTGGAAGGGACTCACGAGGATCATCAAGGCCAATACTTGAGACTGCACAGGACATCCCTGAGAATCACACCATGTGCCTGAGAGCATTGCCCAAATGTTTCTTGAACTCTTTCAGGCTTGGTGGGGTGACAACTTCCTCAGGGAGCCTGTTCCAGTGCCCAACCACCCTCTGGGAAACCTTCCCTGACATATCTTTATGCCATTCCCTTGGGTCCTATCACTTGTTGCCAGAGAGAAGTGATCAGTGCTTGCCCCTCCTCTTCCTTTCAAGCATATACAGTGATGATGTCTTCCCTCAAACTCCTTTTCTCCAAGCTGAACAGACCAGGTGACCTCATTCACTCTTCATATGGCTTCCCCTCAAGCTCATACACAATCTCTGTTGCCTTCCTTTGGACGGTCTTTAATAGCTTTATATCCTTTTTGTATTGTGGTGCCCAAGACTAATTTTGAGTTTTAGAACTTCTGAGATGTGCAAAGACTTTTTCAAAATCTTAGTCTTACATTTGCCTCCATGTTTTTAAATCCCTCTTTGGAACTTTAAATCATTTTTGGACTTAGGCTTTCCAATCAAATTCTGTATATTGAACAGGTAAAAAAATATTTGGTGAGTGGGCTTTAACAGCATGAAAAATAGTTGGAATTTAACAATATCTTCATGATCTTCTTCAAACCCTAAAAGAGGATTTTATTGCTTATATACCATGAAGGATTCATCTTTGAGATAGCTCTATGACATTCTATTATGTGTCTATGTTTATCCACAGCTAAAAAGCCAAAATCCCACTGTGCAAGACTTAAACATATATCTATACAGCTGCAAAATAATATTTGTCATAGCATTTTGGTAGGATAAATCTCACAGATATACTAAAATCTCTGAATTGGACACTGGCTTGTTTTACTTGAACCACATGATACAAGAATAGTCATGAGGAAACAAGTAAAAACCACGATAAAAGTTATGACCCACCAAAATGAGCAAGGTGAATGTATTTTTAACTTAACCTTTCAAAATGTGAGGTGTATAGTTTATATTTTCTATTCCATTAATATTTGAGCTTCTGTATATATCTTTTTTCAGAAATGTATGTCAATTTTTACCACTAAGGTGTCAGGTCATTTTTAAAGTCCTGGATAAAGTTCTTTGTCTAAAGGTGTCTCATTTTTTAGTCTATAATGGTAAGATAATTTTTAACAATTTGAATGCTGACATCAGCAAGCTTTGTATTTAATATCAGTATTTGTATTAAAAATGTGCAATTTATATTTAGCTTCAGATATCTTTTTGTTGCACTTTTCCTTTTAGTTTTTTTTTCTCTTTCAAATCCTGGAGTTGGTTTCCTGCAGGATTAATGAATTGTGAATTTTCTCCCTGTTTTTAATCTCAGGACTAAAATTAAATTGTGTGATTAGAATTGGCTTCCCATTGAGCTTTATTAGGATGAGTTCTGATTTCTGTGTGAAACCCTGATGTTCTCCCATGTTGCATTAACAGGATGTATATTTTGGTGGCATTTTGTTATCACACAGACTTGTGTGAAAGTAATTATAAAGGCATATAAGTTAAGATTTATTTTAAACAAGACCACAGAACTACATCAAGTGTTCTCTGAAAGTGCATGAAACTGCTGTATATTGGCAGGGGTTGAGTGGGGGTTTCAGCTCTTCTCTGTGGTCATTGCTTCAGGCTGCACTTATTTCCATGCCTGCTGAGCATGGATAGTGAAGTAGTGGCTGAATATTCTATCAAAGCATCTACCAGTAGGTGATAAACTGCCTTCCCAGATCGCTACTGATTGCCCCTAGGTTGTCTCAGTGCCTTGCCAAACTCTCCTCCAGTACAAACTCTTGGCTGAAATCTGAAACTCAACATGCAGTAATTCAGGAAACACTATATATAAATCACACTTTATCTGTGCTTTTCATGATTGCTGATTCATGGTCAAAAATTCATGTTGCTCTTTAGTGAGACAGCAATTGTACACCTTTCCACTTTCCCTCTTTTCCTTTTACCTTTCATTTTTTCTAATTGAAGTCAGCAACTGCAAGGGTAGCCAGGACATGACTATACACATTGATTTTCTTTTGCAGTAAGAATTTCAAAAGAAAATACTAAGGTTGCCTTATTCTGGAGAACTGCATGATTAGTACATGAGAAAGTACAGTACTTAAACATATTTAAAATAAGGACATCACCAAGGTAAACCACAAGAAAGTAAGTGAGGCAGTAGTTTAATCCTACTTCCAGGAGGTAAACAGAAGCTCAGGTTTCCAATCTTTGTTAAGTTGTTTGCAACCACAGATAATTCCCTCAATGCAGCATGACAAACGAGAACAGACATTGTATATGGATACAGAAAACTCTTATTTTAATATGAAAGATTCACTTTGAATGTAAGTCTCCAGAGTGCCTTTCTCAGAACAACGTAAGTCACAAAAATGAGAATCTCAGAAGGCACTGCTAAAGTCACAGAAATCTGAACAAGAGGCTTTCAGGTGCTTTCAGGAAATAGAGAAAGCAACCAAAGGGTGACAATCGTGCCACCTGAGAATCCTCCCAGAGGTCAGTGCTAGGAATGTGTTTTAGATGTCAGAATGAAAATGTTGCTGGTTTTGGGCATGCCTTACAGTAGTCATTAAGAAGTGAAGATAACCTGAACTGGTCCAATAGTAAGAGCTATCCAGTGATATTGTTACTTTCTCCATAAATGCACCCTGAAATATATAGCCAGCAAAAGTAAATCCCTAACTTTCAGCTTCAGATATTTGTGTACTTCTATACATAATCTAAAAGTTAGCCATGTAGCCTGTATCAAGCAGTGAAATGGATGCAATTACAGAGTTTGAGGTCTATTTTGCCTTTGCTGTGTCCAGTAAGTTCTTTGAATACTAATCAGACCTCCAGGAAGTTACTGAATGGATAAGTTATAAAACATATCTCTTCTGAGGAGCTATCAAAAGCAATATGAAGTGATCAATTCAGCATATAAACAAACAAAAAGAAAGAAAAAAGAAAGTATTGTGGCAAAGTTATATATATAGCTGCACATAAAATAACAAAATAGTATGAAGAAGTAATGTGAAGAAACAAATCATTAAATGTAGGGAGAAGCAAATATTCTAATCTTAACCAAATTATGATATCTTTGCATGAAATTAAAAGACAATACTTTTCTACAGAGTGTAATACAGAAATCTTAATGGAACATATAATTGCATGATAGATTTAAGGACTTGTGTCATTAATAAGAGCATCTACATAGAAATACAGTAATGAGTAGCTTATTAAATTCCAGTCAATTAAAAAAAATTCAAACATATATTAAATCCATGTAAACTTTAAAGCTTGTATTTTGAAGGCTATTTGCATTAAATTACTTTAAAACTCCTGCTATTTATTGAGGTGCTAACTAGAGAATACCTTATAGGGAAATTATGAATCCTAGTACTATCTAATTGTAAGGAAAGACCTCTGAAGTCAATGTACAGTTGAGATGACCTGTAACAGTTGTTCTAAGCATGGGTGCCTTCCCAAAGAATATCCCCGAGTTCTGGAAAAATCACACTATCCATTTTTAAGAACTCAAGGAAATGATCTATTTTTGTTAAGGGTTTGTTTTGGTTGGGTTTTTTTAATATACAGGTATTCAGAATATATAATTCAGGCTGATAGAGGCCTTGAGACCTCCCATGTCTTAAAGAAACCATATAACCCAATCTTGAAGTTACATTTGTTGTTAAGTATAACGGATTGATATTACTCACCTAATTATTGACACACTAAACTGGCTAAAAATCATAAAATATTATTTTCTAGTGCCCTGGGCACAATTCCTCTCTTTTAACTACTCAGTGCATTGTCTGTATCGCTGCACTGACTGCACAAGGCAGAAATGTATTAATTTTGGTAAGAGATCATACTGAGGAGAAGAAGCAGATTTGTTCACTTCATCTTGTTTTGAGCAATTCTTTACTAGTCTTGAAATTAATAAGCATTTTTCATGACTATGTCAGAACATTTTTAATTGTTTCCTATGTATTATGCTGCATGTACATAATATCCATGGATAAAATAAGGATGGAAATTAGAAGAAAGTCTTTAACAAATGTGTTTATGAAGTCCTAGAATAATAATCCAGTAGATAGACACATGGATCATAATCCAGCTATTGTTAAAACACTTCTTTGTTAAGTCACTGTATTGGATTTATGTTACAAGGTTTAGCTAGTAGGGAGCACCTGTAGTGGCTTCTGTGAACTGATGCCAGAAGTTTCCCCATGCCCAACAGAGCCAATGGCAGCTGGCTCCAAGGTAGATCTAGTGCTGGACAAGCTTAATGGTGGTTGTGCCTCTGTGAAAGCATATTTAGGGAGGGGAAAATGTTACTGCATAAGAACAATTGCAGCTGGGGACAGGAAGGAGAATATGTGAGACAAACTTCTCTGCTGAGACCAAGGCCAGTGAAGGAGTGGGAATTCACGGAAATCTGTAGGCCATAGGAAAGACTCAGGCTGGAGAAGTTCATAGGGAGCTGTTTTCAAAGAGAGGGATCCCATACTTGAGCAGGGGAAGGGTATGAGGAATCCTTCCCCTGAAGAGGAAGGAGCAGCAGAGACAATGTGTGATGAGCTTACTGCAAGCCCCATTTCCTGTCCCCTGCACTGTTATGGGAGGAGGTAGAGAAATCAGGAGTGAAGTTAAGTCTGGGAAGAAGAGATGGGTGGGGAAGGTGTTCTAAGTTTTAGTTCTTGTCGCTTATTATCCTTGTCTGAATTGATTGGTAATGAATTCAATTAATTTCCCCAAGCCAAGTCTCTTTTGCCAGTGACGGCAACTGCTGAGTGATCTCTCTCTGTCCTTATCTGAACTCAGGACTCTCTCATTATATGTTCTTTCCCCTGTCCAGCTGAGGAATGGAGTGATAGGGGCACCTTTGTTGGGCTCCTGGTGTCCAGCCAAGGTCAACCCACCAGTGGTACACTGTAGTTTTTAGGGATGATGAAGTTAGTCTTACACTATTTTGATGTTCTTTAGCAAATTTCCATATTTCTTCTTTCTCTCCTATTGAGTTTTGATACGGTACTGCAAAAGACAATCTACATCTGCAAGGACAGCATCAATTACATAAAACCAAAACTGATACTGAGTCATTAGGTTTTTTGTCTTAGGAGTCATTTCCTGATTGCTTCAAGGCCAATCATCATTGAAATTTTAGAACTGCTTCTCATGTACTTGATTCTTGTTGAATGTCTTTTCTTTCTCCATTAAACAACATGGATCTTCTGTGTTTGAGGACCTTGTTTTCTCATAATTTTTATCATGAGAAGAAAGCCATGTGTACACAACTGAGGCCTACAATTTGAAGATTTAAAATATGATGTATTCCTATTTCACAGTTTGCTTGCTTTGTTTGAAGAATTGATTATTCTCACTTTGTTTTGTTTGTTTGTTGCTTGGATTGGGGTTTTTTTAGTTTGTTTTGGTTTTGGTTTTGGTTTGGGCTTGCATTTGGCTTTTTTCCTAGTATGGTTATTCCTGTTTTCCCAAGGCTTATTTCAGAATTTCTATAAATCATGTTCTCTCCAAAAGAAGATATTAATTTTCTGCCACCCCCCTTATATCTGCATAACAAAGGATTGAATATTATTTTAGTACTTGTGCATTGAAATTTCTGTTTGATTAGGAGCACAGTGTCTGCTGGCACATCTCTCAGGGTCATTAGAACAGGCTTCCAACTATGTCCTATATGTCTTGGAAGGATTCTAGTTATTGCAGTCTGCAGAAGTATTCACTGGCTCAGGATCTCCCAGACAGGGCACTTCCTAATTGCAAGTTGGCCTCATTTTTTTGAAGTGACTTCTCTTTCTTTTCAATGTTTTTAGTGCAAATTGCATCCTAAGCACCTGTTACATAGATATATATGTTCAGTTTCAAACTGCTGGTTGTGAAGAGTTTCAGAATCAACTGTGTATCTGAATCATGCAGGAAAGCTCAGTGTGGGCAATGATAACAGGGTCAAGATTGCTGTTAGCCATAGTTTGTTCCATTACTTTGTTTCATTCCATTCAGGCTGGTATTCAATAATATCTTACTCAATTGGTTGAATAAAAGAAAACTGAAGCATTTTATATGCTTAGCCATTTGGGTTGTTCTTCTAGGACACATCACAGGATTTTAAATATTTCAGAAATCCTTAAAAAATAATGCTATCTTTCTTTAGGAAAGTCAAATAGGCTGATAAAGAGAGAAACAAATGCATTAACTTCCCTATCATTTTGTTCCTAAAGGGAAAGCTGAAAGAATTTTTGAAATTTGAAACTATCCTCCAGAGCCTCAGTTTTACATCAGACAAACAGCATTTTTATACTATAGCACTTAACATGTTTTCAAGTCTAGTCCCACACTATGACTTAGCTTTCTTGCTGAATGAAAAGGTTTTAGTGCCTATGTGCCTTATGCTGCATTATTTATTGCACTCTGCAATTTTTTCTTCCTAAAAGGGAAAACTTTCCCCATTTCTTAGGGTCTATCTTGTTCATTTCTATGCATACCCCATTTCCTCAAGAGCATTTACTTCCACTCTCCTCATTTATTACTAATACTGAATAAGACATCAAGATATTAGTTGTATTTTGTTATATTTTTCAACTGATCTTATGTGTGCAAAAAACAAAGACAGCCCTCTCTCCTCTTATAAGTTGAATCACAGTGTAATAAAGTACCTTGTTGTTACTTAGACTTTTCTCTTTCAATAGTAATAAGACAGAAATGGATCTCACAGTAATTCATTGTGAATTTCAGAGGATTGAAACCTGTGATATAAATTACTGCACCAAAACTTACTTTCTAGCCAGTCTTCCCCAAGCCTGGGGGAAGACCCCATTTCATGGTGTTGTTGTGACTTGAGTGCAAGATATGGCACTTCATCTTGTTGAACCACATACCATCGGCCTTGGGCCATCAATCCAGCCTGTCCAGATCCCTCTGCAGAGCCTTCCTACCTTTCATCAGAGCAGCGCTCCCAACCAGTTTGCTGTTGTGCAAACTGACTGAGGGTGCACTTGATGCCCCATTCAGGTCATTGATAAAGATATTAAACAGGACTGGCCCAATGCTGAGTCCTGGGGAACCTCACTAGTGACTGGCTTTCAGCTGGATGTAACTCCATTCACCATGACTCTCTGGACTTGGCCATCCAGACAGTTTTTTTTGTCCAGTGAAGAATGCACTAGTCCACGCCATTAGCAGCCAGTTTCTCCAGGAAAATGCAGTGGAAGTCAGTGTCAAAGACTTTAGTAAAGTTCAGGTAGGCAGCATCCACAACCTTTCCCTTGTCCTCTAAGCAGGTCACCTTTTCTTCAAAGGAGGTCAGGTTGGTCAAGCAAGTCTTGCCTTTCATAAACCCATGCAGGCTGAGCCTGATCCCCTGGCTGTCTGGCACCCTCTATGTGATGGCACTCAAGGTGATCTGCTCTGTGACCTTCCCTGGCACTAAGGTCAGATTGACAGGCCTGTAGTGCTCTGCATCCTTCTTCCAAGGACAAAACCAAAGTTAATGGTCTTCCGTATTGCTGCAGAGTATGAGAAAGAACCTCAGTGTCAAGAATAGTGACAAAAAAGTGCAACATTTAGCAGTCTCACCCTTAGTTAATATTTTTGGAAAACATCTACATAAAGACTGCTTTCCTGTTGAACTCTCAATCTGTCATATTTAGATTTTGAATGTACCAAACAAATCATAAGCACAGTGCTGCAAAATGCTAAGCCTAGTTTAGCATGATAATAATTCTAATAATGGATATCAATGAGATCCTGTGCAGAATTGTAACTAACTAAAAGGAAAATGGTCATCCAGTTCCAATTTAAGTTGTATTTCCAGAGAAGTTAAAAGAAAAGTCAGGTAATAGTGATAGTAAGACACCTTATTTAGTTCCCCAGATATTTGATTCATTACAGGAATCTGATTCAGTGCTCAGGAAATGCTGCAAAGGCATTCAGCTCAGTTCAGTTCCAGGGGTTTTTTCATGAGGTCTAGTGTGACCACCCTCTGTGCCTTCTATCTCTATCAGATAAAACCAGCCATCTATACCCATATACTCCAGTATACGATTAGCAAGAAGAACATAGGAATTAGTATTCCCTGATGTTACTGAAGTCATTCATTTCAGTGCCTTTTCTGATACAGGCAACTCCAACCAACAGAAAATACAAAACATTTCTACACATAGATTTTTGCTTCTCACTTACCTCCAGACAAAATTCTTTTACCTCTAGTTTGATTTCTGATAGAGCTGTGTCCATAACTTGCAAAGGGGTTGTGCATTCATTTTGAGACTAGTTAACTATGGAATCATGTGATAATTGAATTGGTATGGAATTTGGTACAGATGTCTGGAGGCCAGCTGGTAACAGCATTCTCCTTTCTGCCTTACCATCTAAAACCAAGGCCAACACCATTGCATTCAGGTAGTTCACCAGGGTCCATGGTGTCTATTTCAGACAGAAAATCTGCTTCTTAGAGAACTCATGACTTATATCCCTACTCTGTTAGAGAAATAGGAAATCAGATCTTCCCCAAAGATATCAAATGTCAAGAAAATTATAATATCCTCTTATATCTGAAATTTTCTGCAGTTGAGCTGTGTATTCTAGGGGAATAAAATGATCAGAAATAATGCAGAGAACCCAGCTGAAAGACAAAATTATACCTTTTCAGCTAAATGCCATATCAACATACTTTTTTGAGTTCCGTCACATAATGAATGAATGTCTGCAGTGACATGAATATGGTTTGAAATTTCTCCTTCATAACTAGATGTATTTATATGTTGTAAAATCCAGTGTGGTGATAGAATCATAGAATCATAGAATCAGTTGGGTTGGAAAAGACCTCAAAGATCATAGAGTCCAACCCTACCGTGGTTACTAGACCATGGCACTAAGTGCCACATCCAGTCTCATCTTGAAAACCTCCAGGGATGGTGAATCCACCACCTCCCTGGGCAACCCATGATGAACCATGATGATAGATTCTGCTTCCTAAAGAGTCTGGTTCCAAAAGCAAAACCAGGGGAAAATAAGAAAGAAAAACAATGCTTGCTTCTTCGAAATGTTCCATGGTAGGCCTTGTTTAGGAAAGCTCTATGTGTTTCCAGGCTTCCAATCATGGTAATACAAGCCTCTTTCTGAGGTAACTGACACAGCAACAAGCTATGTGACTACTTCAGGAAGTCAGGATGGCATTGCTATTCAGCATGCCCAAGTGCTGTCAAACGCATCAAATAAAATACATTATTCTCCAGAAAAATCCCTAAGTGATAAAGATTTATTCATATTTTACATTCAGTAATCTTTAATTAGAACTGTTTGTGTGTTAATGATGCATAGTAATAAAGCAAACAGAATGCTAAAACTTTTATGATAATCATGTATTACTCAAACAACTAAATAAAAAAATAAAAGCAAGCATCAAACCCACAAACAGAATAAAACTATCTCAAACCCAAAAATCTATGTAGCAACATGAGAAGCACTTTAATATTTGACAGCGTGATTAGAGAAAATAGGCATAATTTGTTACTCTGTAGAAAAACCATTTAATTTGGGTAATAGGTGATTCATATCTGATTCTTACTAGTTGCATTCAGTGAGACAACCTTTCTACTGAAGCACACAGGAGACTGGAAATACTTTGAGGAAAAGGAGAAGAAAAAGGAAAAAAGCGACAAAGAAGAAAAAAACCCAACAGGTATCTGAACTGAATCTTGAGTCAAATTTCACAGATATATTCACACATAATTTTCTCCTCAATGGGATTTGTTTGGTAGAGTGTTGTCTGCTCTTCTATGGCAATTCTTATGTTCTCATGTGGAGCACTGACTGAAATTTTATAAGAGTGTCATCTAATGCAGGAAAGTAAATTATACTCCAGCCTTTCATTACAGTGTCATATACTGATAATGTGAATTGCTATAGAATGTTATTTACTCCAGTACTGCTCCTTCCTAAAAAAATTTGCACATGATACATGTTTCATAACAAATTTGCTTTTTGTCAGGACAGGTTGTGAATAGCAAATTATCTTGCAGACGGCCATGTGTTTTCTTGCCAGTGTTGATTCAGGTGAATTCTGCACACTTCTTCATTTCAAGCTTGATTCTATTCAGAGTGCTTCCATAACAATGAGAGTCTTTGCACTTTAATGAAATTCCTTCTCAGCTCACACTTTCTCATAGACGGAAGAATTAAGATCTTCTAACAGTTTCCTGAACACCGTCTGCTTGATAAGATGCATGGCCCACGATAAATGTATAGATGGGGCTGTCAAGACTCTGAGATCTCTACTGTAGGATTGTTGAATGGAAGTGAATTCTGTAGAATTTCTGCTGACTAATCAGAGGATGGAAATTTTTAAGTTGTGGCAATGTTTTTATAATAATTTGGTTTTATAGCAGTAAAAGAAAGTATTGTTAAAAGTGTGATTAATGAAATAAAAATAACTACTTATTTTCATATACACAGTACAGAGAATACAAAACAAAACAAAACCCAAACCAAACAACAACAACACACCTTAAAGCTTGTTTCCAAGGTATTTCCCTTTGTCTTGACTGACTTTGTGGGCTTTTTTTTTCTGAGAGACACAAAACAAAGATCTAGCCTCAATTTATTATTTAATACACTCAGAACAAGATTTCAGTTTCCTGATATTGTGTTTCCAACCTGTGAAGGGCATAAAATTATCAACTGGGTATTTCCCATTGTGTGTTAGTCACAAATCAGACAGTGTAGGAAATGTGCTGGACTTTGTAGACTTGGCCTCATGCAGATATCCTGGTATTGCCTTTGAAAGAGTCATGTGTTCCCCAGTTCTGTCACTGATCAGATAAGTGCTGTCATGTTTGAGTCTGCTGTTGATGCCACCAGCTTTGGGACCTTCTTTGTGTTTCTTTCACTACCACACCTATGATTCTTCTAGGTTGTTTATGTCATGCCAAAGTCTACATCTGAGTTGTATGTGTCTCTCCAGGTGTTTCAGATAGCTGCAGAGCAATCACATCAGTCACACTGTCTGCCAGCAAGATGATGCCTACAATGTGATTGGTCCTTTTAACTATTCCTTATATCACCTCTATCCTTCATTGCCTACCTTATCAATTATTTTGTAAGATTTTTGAAACAAGGTCTTGTTTTTATGTAGTACTTACAAAGCACCTCCTAGACTTTGGTAAAGGTTTGGTAAACTAATAAATTTTCAATTTCTCAGTGAAAGCAGTTTTGGCCAACCTGAAATTTAAGTGGCTTGTAATTTTTGTTGAAGCAATGTCAAAGAGCAAGGTGACAACCATTATCTGCAGAAAATACTTTTCTGGCTAATTAGAAGAACCAGCAGCAAGTGAAAATTCTTCTTTGAATATTTCAAAGGCTAAATCAAGATGGAAATACACATGGAGTAAAAAGAGACCAGTGGGACAATGCAGACACTGCTTCCCATCTCTGTTAAAGACCAGCTGTTGAGTGGTGAGCTATGTTTTGAACATGATTTTTTTTTTCCTTTGTACAGTCTTCTATAAGTCTTGAGAATACATATGAGGAAATAACTCAGTTTGACTTGATCTTCAGGGCTAGGTGGAGTCTGAGTTACTGTAGTTAATAAATAAATCAATATGTTATCCATAAACTAAGCAAACCTAAGCAAATTTGTTAAGGGATCAGTGAGACACAATAAACACAAAACCCAACAGAACCATTTCATAGCCAATTCATTGTAAAACTACATTATAATTTCTCACTCCATCTGCTATTGCTCCCCCATAAAGTGCTTGGAGATGCAGTTTGTATGAACAGCATTAAAGAAAATGAAACTCTTGTATTACAGCTGTAGGATCTGCGGATGGCTTTCTATATAAGAGTGGAACCCTTGCAGAATTTGGTTTCTAATGGATCACATGCAATAAAATGATAATCTCACAATATTTAGTTATGTTTGGTATGCTCATTTAGTTACAGATATGTTTGATATGCTCCTTAAAATTCTTCCGGGTTGTCAAACCACCACATAGTTTTGATTATCATCAGTCCTTATCTAGCACTGTCAGATATTAGATACTCAGTTGTCCTCTAGCTACTCAAAATTAAAAAGTGGTGAAAGCAAAATTGCTCTATCTGCCCGCTAAGTGGTTTAGTAAAGCAGAACTATATGTTTATAATTTTATAAATGATGCTTGGCTGAGAGGCATTTCTTGTCCCTGAGGAAACTAAAACCAGTATACAGGAAATAGAACTACTAACAGGGACTTGACCGCACTCTTGTCTACACAAAGACATTATTCTGATAATTGCAGAGTAAAATTCACTAACAAAAACATGAGAAAAAATTAATAGCTTGTGTACAGACTTCCACAGTTTGCTGAAAGGAAGTGGTATCATGATGGTAAACTCCCTATCTTCTACAAACATGTATCAGGGTTTTCTATTACGGGGCCTTCAGTTTTGTAACTGACCACAGCATCCAAGTGAGGACCCTGTAGAGCCTTAACATTCTTTGTGAACAGTTTAATTGGGCTTGAGTTAAAAAATAAAATGAACATACCATTTGCAACACATACAAAACCACAGTGTTATAGAAGATTGATGTTTGAAATTTCATCTGCACCTGAGAAATATCAAGGTTTAATTAACAAGTCGTGCAATGGTGTATAGATACTTTGAATATTTATGATGACATTATCATTTTTGGAAGAGACCAAGACAAGCATGACATGAAACTGGGAAATGTTTCAAAATGTTTTCAACAGAAACATTTGCTACTGGATGCAAAAAAAAAAGGCAGTGAGGCACAGATTTTAAAATTTGAGACAAATAGAATTATCAATGCACACTTATAGTGACTGAAATTTGGTTTCGTAGTGAATTTTGGGGGGGATTTATCTGTTTTTATATTATAAGATGTATAGTGCATGCAAACCAACATTCCTAAGACTTTATTTGTGCAATTAAGTATGCAAAATGAGGAAACATACTCAGCAAGACTGCAAATGCATCCATAATTCCACCTCCAACTGTATATTATTGCAGGGTGGATAGTCTCCATAGCTTGTGACAATTTTTGTGCACCTACAAGAAGAACAAATGAAAATTCCCACTGCCAAATCCTCTTTATTCCATAGAAAAATTTCAGTCCCATCCAACCACAGCCCATATTTCTCTATATGACTTGTCCCTTGTCTGCTGGCTTAAAAATTCTTCTTGTATCCTGTATGAAGTGGATAGAGCTGATTGTCTGACATACCTCAGTCCTTTGATTTCAAAATTGTAATCCTATTTTACATGAGAAAAAAGAAAGTAATCTGTGGGCTCTAGAGGAAGAGCAGATTGAACAAGAAGTAAAAAAGGAGTTTCCAAGCTTACTTAATTTTTCAGCCTAATCCTGGGGGTTTTTTTTGAATTTTTTTTTCTTTTGACTTCTCACAAGTAGATTAGGTTCAGGAATGGATCTACTAAATATTGGAAATAAATTTAATCTTCAAATATTTTGGAGTAAGAACACATGTAGACTTTTCTTTTGAAAAGCAAAAATGCAATTTTTTTGATAGTCTATTTATTGTGAATATTGTACTCAACCTGAAGTAGTATTTAAGGGTTTCTGCACATTATCCTTACATTCTTAATATTAAGACATCTGGTGCTGCTCTGTACCAATAGACCAGTCAACTTATTTTGCCTCTAATACACAGGATTGTCAGATGATGCTGTGAAAGAAATATTCTACTTGAAGTTATCTGAGAGAAGATTTTATTCAGACAGGAAGTAATTTGACTGAAGGAGTTAAGAATTGTTTAAAATAAGAAGGAAAGGGGGGGAATTAAAACTGATTAAAACAAAACAAAAGAAAAATAAAAAAATTCCACTCATAATAATAACAACAATAATATTCTTTATTTTTTCTCTTCAGATCAGGATATCCCTAGATTTCCTTCATTGCACCAAACATAATTGTTAAAAAAAAAATAAAATTTAGGTACTGTGAAGACACAGAATTCAGACTGAAAACCTACTTAAAGAACTATAAAATTTATAATGGGTCTCATGTGAGAAGTTCCTTGTTTCTCTTTTATTTTAGATGGCATTAACTATGCTCAAGGGGGAAAAATGTATTCTGAATGCTCATGTTACTTTCTCCAGCAGAAAACATTGTTAAATCCATGTGAAATTAAAAGGCATTAGAAAAGATAGAGCAGAAAATTTTGGTCTTGAATTCTATTCTTCTCTGCATCCTTTCTGGTGGAAAAAGACTAACATATCATGTAGTTTTATCTGTCACTCAAAGAATTGAATTTTCTGGCATGGAATTTTTGAAATCATTGATTTTATATTGCTTTCCTAGCCTTAGGTTAGCAATGCTGTTACAAAAGATGAACTCTTTTACTATGGCTAAGTTGGAAGTTTTATAGAGAGAAAGTAAAAAAACCCAAAATATAAACAATGGGATTAATAAAAATATGAGTAGAGGAAACAAAATGTATCAAGGAAAGACCAACAGCACAGAGTTTATGTCTACAGCCAAGGTGTTACTCAGAGGTCATGTAATTGACAGGAATGTAGTGATGTAATTCTGTCTTCTGTCAAACTACTATTGTCTGTTTGGGCTTCTCTTTTTTTTTCCCCCCCAAAGGATTCTATACAACAATGTTAATTGCTCTTTTGCTTTTCTCTCTCACTTTGGACAACTTAGGATCCAGGACAACCTTGATAAATTCCTACAATTCCAAGACTAATCATGGTAAACTGACAGAACTGTGCAATGTTGAAGGTTGATCAAATCCCTCAAAGGATTGAAACTGTATTTTCCAATACAAATTAAATACTATCTTAAATTTTTGTAAAGTACTGAGTGCCTTGAAAAATGGTCTTTGAGTGAGTTTCAGTAATGACAGTCTACATATTCTGATGTACAATCATGCAATTTTATTTGCATAATATAAATTTTGAAGTCATGAATATAAAATGATATCTAGAATACTTCTTAATGTTCAGAATTGCAAGGAATATAACTATGTTGCAGCACTGATAGTCAGTGAATCATATAGAGACTGTACCAGAGATTTCAGATGCAGAAGGAGTATTTACCTTCACTTACCTGGCCTTGAAGAGAAACAGTTTCATTAAATCAGGAGGACATCACAAGCCATAAATGCTTAAATTTCCAGCTTTATTATGATCTCACTGAACTTCACTTTCCACAGATTTTTCCATATTTTCTTGATGCTGCTATGTTTTGTTTTGTAGCCTAGTTCAAATGAGATAAGGTTGTTCCATAACTAGGTAGGGTATCTCTGGAGAGGGAAATGCTCTCCCTGTGGAGGATTGCAACAGGCTATTGAAAAGCTTAAGGGATACTATAGGTGACAGACAATACTTTACAGGATTCTTAGGTGGCATGAAATGCTGAATATTTATGAGCAGACTTCATACTTATTTTACAGATCAGTTTAAATCATATAGGTGGTAGCTGTTTGTAACTAAGATTTTCTAAGAACATATACTTGCAAATAAGGCAAATATTTATTCTTTGGTACTCAGTAAGATAGTGTTAATTTCCCTTAATTAAATGCAAGTTCCTTCTTGACTTTATATCAAATAATGAGTTAGTGATTTATTGTCTTGTTTTTTTTCTGCATACACAAATTTTCAGGAATTCTTTTGGCCTACATGTAAAATTTGCTTCCAAAATTTGATATGATTTGGCAGCTGGATATTTGACTGCCTTAGAGAGATGACAGGTGGAACACATTTGCTGCTCTACCAACACTATGACTAAAAGACAGCAATATTGTTTCACTTTATTTCACCTTCTATTTCATTTTTATGACATTAGTATGAACAAAATAATCCAATATCTAATATTGCATGCTATTAGGGAAAATACATTCATTTTTATGTCAAAATACATCATTGTTGATGTCTTTAATCGTACTTCATGTATTCTAGGAACTGAACACTCAACACAATATTTAGCAAATATCTTACAAGGTACTGTTATGTAGCAAGTAGTTGCTAAACAAAATCTCCTTCAGATAAGGCAGTTAACTTTTCCCCTGTAGTGTCTGAAATCATTATCCTGGTTCCAGAGTTTAGTCATGTTTTACAGAATCATTTTTAACAGCTAGTTGCTCCTTGCACTTATACTTAAAAGCACTGCAGAGGCTCATAAAAGGCAATTCTCACAACTGTGGAGGTGTCTAATTTAATGAGAGATTTATCAGTTGAAAGGTGTCAAGCTGCAGTATCAAGTGACCTCCCTCAGGAATGAAATTCTGACTTTCCTTTAGCACATGAAGTTTTAAGCTACAGACCATTTGTAGCACAAGGGCCTGATTACATTTTAGAATAGAAACCCTGCTTATTCACAAATTGTTCTGAAATGAAAGAAGGATGCAAACAGTGATGAATATAGAGAAGCTGCAAAAGTAGCAATGTGAGAAAAAATCAAGACACAGATTCTGACACTGGGGTGAAAAAAATGAAAGAGATAGCTAGTTGAATAACAAAGTGTTGAGACATATCCTTCTTAAAGGTGATTTTGGTAATCAGAACAGTGCACTGCACCTGGACTGGGCTTAAGAGCTTTTCTTTCCAAACAATGCTGCAATTTAGCAATTAGAAAGGTCTGATGACAGCTAATTAATAGCTATGAGGTGTCAGAATTGATGAAGGAATGAGATGAGGTATTCCTTCAGCTCAACTCTTTTACCTAAAGTGAAATTATTTCCGATCTTCTCTCCTTTATTTAGCTCTCATATCTCTGCTGGTGTGTACATGTGTCTGATCTCAGGTTTTGGACCACAAAGCACTAAATCTTGTAGTTGAATGTAGGTTATGATGCTTGTAAAATTTGTTACAGCCTTCATTTTCATTTCAACTATAAAAATAGTGGCTGTGTGTCATTGAATCTTCAGGCAGAAGCACCCATACAAATCCATGAACCATTTAAAGATCCTTGTCACCTTATTATCTTAAGCAGGAAGACATTCTGAGAAAACAGATGATTAAAATTCTTATAAATTTTCATATTATAAAAAGGCGAATTGAATATATTTGCTTTATTAAGAGGATAAAAGTCAATGAAGAATGCAGGTAGATTATATGAGTGGATTGGAATTTATAGAAATTCTCATGAGGTTGTTTCAATTTTAAAAGATGAGGAAGCTTTAATAAGAGATTAATTTGCTTTCATTTTGAGGATTTTGATAGAATTCTGAGGAAGTTATTTCACCTCTAAAAATTTTTATAAATTTTGTCACTTTTCTGCCCATAATAAAATTGCAGCTATAAAGGATACAACTATAAACTAAAGTGTATCTATGAAGAACACCAAAGGTTCTATGAAATATATTAACATGCTAAAAAACCCATAATTAAAATTAAGAAAATAAAACCTAAGATAAATATTTTCTTTGTTTCTATATGTCAACCTCTTATAGCAGTTGCTCATAAGGAGTTCTGAAACTTTGAGATATTTCAATTGTTTTCCTTGTATACTCTGGGAAAAATTGCACAATTCTACCTTCCAATTTCCTATATAGCATTTGATCATGTCTTCATCAAGAAGTAGTAAGCCCAGAGTAGCCAACATTTTACAACCTCCATGAAGAATCAGTAGGACTCACAAAACATTTATTAAATCCTCTGTCATGAAAGAGCACTAAAAAAGTTTGTTGTAAAGCACATCAGACTTCATCTGTAAGTCATGCAATTAAATGCATCTTGCTTTCATTATCAGCATGGTCTAGAACAATTTGTACATCAGAAAGTCAGGTTATGATGCTGTCAATCAAATCCTCTCCAGAGATTTTTACAATTTTCTAGTCTCATCCATTTCATCCTTACCCATGACAAAGTTACTTTTTACAGAAAACATGTTTTTTCAGGTTATGACAGATAACTATTGTCTCATCATATGCTGAATTTTTAACAAGCCACTTTGATCAAGAGATTTTGAATAAGTTCAAAAGAGATTTGAATAAGTTACCATAAAGTCCCTGATGCAATGAGGCTACATAACATCCTCATCTTTTGCATAAAATCATTCAGATTGCAAGCCTATAATGGAAGCCAAAAATTAACAACCCATATATCTCTATGGAAATTTTGTATATATATATTACATCATTTCCTAGGAACAATGATTAGCATACAAAAGATGATAACCTAGTGTGCTGGTTTGAGTTGGAGTAGAGTTAACTTTCTTCATAGAGGCTAGTATGAGGCTATGTTTGGGTTTTGTGCAGAACACAGAGTTGATAATGCAGAGATGTTTTTGTTATTGCTGAGCAGAGTTTACACAGAGTCAAGGCCTTTGCTGCTTTCCGTACTGCCACGCTGGCAAGGGAGTTGGGGATGCATGGGAGATTGGGAGGAGACACAGCTGGGACAGGTGACCCAAACTGACCAAAGGGATATTCCATACCATATGACATCATGCTCAGTATATAAGGTGGGAGGAAGAAGGAGGAAGGGGGGACATCTGGAGTGATGGCGTCTGTCTTCCCAAGGAACCGTTACACGTGATGGGCCCTGCTCTCCTGGAGATGGCTAAACACCTCCTGTCTTCGGGAAGCAGTGAATTAATTCCTTGTTTTGCTTTGCTTGTGTGTGCAGCTTTTGCTTTATCTATTAAACTGTCTTTATCTCAACCCATGAGTTTTTGTAGCTTTTACCCTTCTGATTCGCTCCCCCATCCCGTTGGTGGGGGAGTGAGTGAGAGGCTGTGTGGTTCTTGGCTGCTGCTGGGGTAAACCACGACACCTAGGAACTACAGTACACTGCTAAGCTTGCAGAACCACATATCCACATAACACCAAGAGCCATATGAAACATGGTGAGGTATGTCTGTAAGGCCTTAGATACAAACACATTTTACAATCTATACTGGAAAAAGAACTTGAAAGAAGATTTTCTGGCATCATGCTTCCAACAGATCCCTCTTCATTTGCACACCAGAGTCAAATTCCTTAAAAGAATATGAGTCATCCAATATACTAGATGCCCACTTACTACCTCTGGTAGTGAAATGAAACAAATAATATCCATGAAACAGTGACGACCTTCTCCTACTGTTTGTTTGAAACAAGTGACTGAGTGGACTTGGCAGTAGAAAGTATGCTTTTATTGGTCTTTTTGAATTAATTTCCTGACTTGAATTGAAGAACGTGTATAAGAATCCCATGCCCTTAATATATTCCTTTGTTTCTACTTAGCTGTGGTTTCAACCATGTATTTGTTTATACAGTTGGAAAATTAGATTGACATCAGACTGGTTATTTGAATCTCTTACTATGTAAGATGCTCACACACTATGTTTGCACAAGTTGAATCTGTAATTGTGCTGACAGGAACCAGAGATTCAGGATATTTCAATATCAGTCTTATTAGGTTTTTTTTCCATCTGTTCTGGTTTTAGATTTTATAAGAGTCAAGAGTTTTGTACATTACACTGTAAATTTTGCTATGTCTTTCTCATTATAATACAACTAGAGTGTGTCTGACTGAATTACCCAATGAGATTCCTAATACATAGTCATTTGCTGGTTTTATATGTAAACATACTATCCTAAATTATACACTAATAATTTCTTATTGTTGTAAACTTTTTGCCTATAAAATTTCAAGTGCCATCTTCCTACAACATGAATTTTGAAATAATTCACAGAATGAAATAAAACAGTCAGTCTTATCTCCTTGAGGTATAAAAAACAATGTAGTATACTGAAATATGCTCTATAATCCAAAGATTTGCATTGCGCTTCGAAAATTATCATTCAATGCAATTGAATTTATTCTTTATCAAGTATTCAACAGATGCTTCTAATACCCATCAAATTCACTATATTCAGACTCATCTTATTTTAATGTAAAAACTTATAAAATATTTATAAGGAGATGGTGCAACAGTACTTTTTAATTATGTTTATGTCTTTCTGCTCCATTTAAAATATTTATTGCACCATGAGGAGATATGTAAATTTAGAGAGAGAGAGGAAGAAATACAGAGACTTTGTAGGATTTATATAGATTATGCCAACATCAATATCTTACATTATTTTATCTAATTAAAGCATATTGTGAAAAGTTAATTAGAAAAAACCTTATGTTTTTTGTCATATGAGTAGTAAATCCTTTACAACAACAACAAAAAGATAGGGATTTAGCATTATTGGAGGAGAAATCAATTTCTGTTTTTTTTCTTGAAATGTTTGTGTTCTGTAAACTTTTAACAGAGAGAGATGTATTTCCTCAATGATTTTTCCTATCTGTTTCAAAAGTGTAAAGAAAATTGAAGATAACTTGAACTCTTATATACAGAACTCCTTTTGAAGTCTCTCTAAATTCCAGCAGCAGCTTGGATTCCATAGTTTCCATATATCTTTCATGAAAGCAAGACAGCCAGTAAGGCAGATCTCAACACACCTTGGATGCCAAATTGATTAAGAATTTACAGCTGGAAATAGAACTCTTCTTTATAAATAAAATACTATGTCTATGTCCTGCATCTGAGTGATTTAAATACCCACAGAACAGAAAGTTTGAAAAAAAAGAGTTGGTCTACAATGTCTGGTCCCCTGTTCTTACAATTGAACAAGAGAGGGATTAAACATATCTGAGCTGCACCACTCTATGAAGTTTTGAGTGGTATATGAGTGTCACAGCTGTGACCAGGGTTACAGGATATTGGAGTCACACTTAGGAGAAGGCTAAGCTAAGAGAGCCAGTGTCAGGGCAGGACACATTGAAGTTGGGAAACAGAAATCAGGAAGCGACAGTTAAAAGAATAAGAGATAATTGAAGTCAGTAACTGAGCAGCAGGAAGTGGAGTCAGAAATCGAACCAAGAAAAAGAACAAAAATAAGGAATGTAACCCTGCCGTTAAGTTCTCATGATGCCTTCTTTCCCCCACAGACACTTATGTGATATCAGCCTAATGATCAGAAGATTTTACTTGGTGCTACACCATTTTCAAGGCAAAAGCTCCATGTCCAGTGGGCACTGTATTCTGCTAGTAAGGACTCATATTCCATTGTAATTTTTTTTCCAGTGTGGAAAAGCTGCTGCGTGAGAACTTTGATACTCACACATATCTTTCTTACACACCCAGCTTAGATGGGAAGACATAAATGAAGGTTTTTAAAAAATCAATTGCATCTTGCATTCAGGAAATTGGCCTAAGCTTTTTTTGCTTGATATGATTGCATATGATTAATTTAAACATTTTGTTAAAACACTGAGACTCTTTCTTCTAAAAGCTGTTTCTTTTGAGATCAGCTGTCAAAATGGGAAAGATATGCCAGCTAAAGTGATTGTTTAAATTATTTATTTTTTTTTGAGACTGAACAGGCTTTCAAGTAGGATTAATTGGAAATAGGATCATGCCTTCAAGAAAGTGATCTAGAAAACCCTCTCTCAGAATTCTTGGAACCAAGAAACACTTCAAAGCAAATAGATTCTCCTTACAAATAACTTTGTGAATTATAGACATTGGAAGCTTAATGGATGTTGATTAAAAAATAAACTTTATTTTTAAAATGGGAAAATAAAGGAAAAATTAACTGGTCTTTAAAAGCAAATTCTACAGTAAGCCAGAAAGACTTAAAACTAGGCAATAATAATGTAAGCACAGGATATCTCAGGGAATAAAAATCCATGTGAGGTATTAGGAAAGCTAAAGTGCTAACTTCAATCTCATTTTCACTTGTTTATTACTGATATTTTTAATAATATAAGTATATTCATCCTGCATGGATAAGACTGAAAAGAAACTGACAGTTTGTTTCACTGAATTGAATTAAGTGATTCATTCAAATGTATCTGTCTATATTCACCAACATAAGTAAACGTGTCTCTCTAATTCTTCAATCTTCCAAAGCCTGATGCTCCCTTTATACTACATAGCAACCCATGCAGATGAAGTAGTAGCTATCAGTACAGCCCCTCAAAGTTCACTGCCCTTCAGAGTTGTTCCTCTAAATTCTGAAATGGGTAGAAACTAGATATCCACCAGAGGCTGAACAGCCATTTCCACTTTGCCTTTTCCATCCACATTGATTTCCCTTGTTCCAGTCAAACAAGAGACACTTGATGATCAGGTAGTGTTTATATAGCAGTATATCACACATTCAGATGCATCAGAGCTCTGTCCGTCTCTTCGAAATCAAAAGTCTAAGATGCACCTATTCTTGCAGCTCTGACAGTTGATGTCAAAAGCAAATAGATTTTTAAAAAGAAAAGGAGGAGGTAAGGAAAAAAGCAGTGTTTAGGAAAATGTTTAAGTCAGTCACACGTTGTTATCTCAAGCAGAATAATCTCAGGCCAATTTAATGAATCTAAGTTACAATTGACTTTGAAAGGATTAGTTTATATTCTTGAGTCTCCTCAGATGTAGAGCTAATAGAAAGCTGTCTGGGTACTTGAGTTTTCACACATCTTTCAGCTCAACCAGAGATTCAAAAGCTAAATCAAACACTCTGGGACACCTGGGAAGACTCAGAACACATGCAGCAGTAAGCTGATCTGCTCAGAACATTTTTATTCCTATCTATAACAATATTGATAACACTATTCATGCAATAGCTGTTAATTTTATTCTTCTAACAATTAGCCAAACAATTCAGTACAAATTATTTATATTATCTAAATGTTGCTAATTTTGCTCTTCCAGAATCCAGTGTATCACAGGAAGTGGAGGGTTATTCGTGGTATTTATGATGACTTGCTGCTGCAGTATCAGATCTCCTTACAGTTTTGAGACTATTGATCCTCACATCATGTCATTTGATTTAAAATATAATGGAGTGGGAAGGGAAGATCATTTAGTCTCTGCTCTGGGTTCTGCATATATATTATATACTAACAAATTCTCAGATCAGCTCAGGATGATGCTCAGTTTTGTTCTCTCTCTGATCCTGTGAATTTATGTAAATATGCATTTAGAATGCCAGTTGAAGCCTGAGCTGTGGTCTAATACACCTGTTCTCCTGAGGCAAAGTGACTGACTGACACAAAATGGAGTGGCTGCTGTTCCATCAGATGCGTGCAATCATATACCTCCAGCCCTTGCATTCAGTTTCACAGTGGAAGTCAGGCAGCTGTACAAGACTTAGTCAAGGTGGCAGACACACTTCTATGCAGTACTGCAGACTCTCTCCATGCTCTTGCACTTGGCCTGTGAACTGAAATTCCAGATAGAAGCCCCATCACTGTCCTTGGAGTATGTGAATTATTAGCACAATATTAAAGGGAACTAATTGTGATCAGCAGCTCTTTGGAGCAAAAACATATGATCTCTGCTTATAAAGTGTCTGTCATCTGCTGTGACTTTCCACAAATGAATTTTCAGACAAAGTGTCCAGAATTTTCATTGGCAGAACCCAGAAAAAAAACAAGTCCAACATGTTCCCTTATGCAGCTCTCCATTTCAAGATGTAAGATATTTGTAGCATGGCTACATATAATTCCCATTTGCTTGAGTCCTGCAGTGTTGAGGTCATTTTTGGAAGGACTTTTCTTGTTTTACTTTTAATGCTAATGCTGAAGCATTTGTGTAAGGCACATGAGATACACCACCTAGAGTGTAGTTAGGTACAGAGGGATCTGAAATACCTATCTTAATGGTACCCTAATATTTCAATGATGAACCTAAATGATAAATGGCAAACATAAGGTTGTGTTGAGATTTGGTACCTAAGTAGTTTCTAGACACACAGATTCTACTAAAATGCTGTTAGCTGTATTGTTAGTTTCCATGGTTTGTTTTTGCAAAGAATTGAATTTAGCTCCTTAGTATCATCTGTTTATCAAATAAAGCACCATGGTCTTTCTAAATATTAATTTAAAAGTGTATATGATATGCCTTAAATGTGAAGGTGATTCTTTAAGGCATTATTAGTCCAGCAATTTAGAATCACAAAATTTCTAGAGCCTCACCATGCTGACAGAACTGTAACTGCAGGAAAGGATTGCTCAGAGTTTCTTTCCTTGATGCTGAGCTTGTCAGATTGGCCAAACTGATCTGGAGTATCAGCCCCTGCAAGGGTGACCTAATTTGCAGTGTTATTGGTCCTTAAGCAAGTATGCAGCTAGTAGAGGCTTAAAAGTGCATTTAAATTCTTGTACTAAATACAGCTAAAGTTGAGAAAATAACTAGACAAAGAGGTTTGAGAAATCAATCCTTTGTTGCCAAAAGTTTCACATTAAGATCAATCATTTCTCTGGCAGTGCAGTGTATCTTTATTGGACCAGGAAGAGTCAGACATCAAATGAAACTAAAAATTGCAGGACATAAATCCATATAACAAGTGACTGAATTTTCTCTCTTACTGCTCTAATAAGCTCAAGCCTGAAAACATAGGGTGAAACACTTCTTGATATGACTGAACTTTTCTGAAAGATCTTTAGCGGTAGACAAGTTAACAGAGTTTAGACAGAAATATTGTACTGACTTTTGTTTACACAGAGCTCCATATATTATCGTCTTTTAGGCCCTTCTGTCCTTCAAGTCTGCAGAAGAATAGAGATTTTTGTCCCCTGGTGACCAGTTGAGGGATATAAAAGCATTAATTTCCTTATACTTCTTTTGAAGAGTTAGACCTAAACTCAGGCTTGGAACACAGTTTGGTATATTGTTTCTGACATATTTATGCTTTTGCACACTTTTTCATAATGTTTTTTACGCCTTGATCACTTGAGTCAGCCATAACTACTATGCATTTTGAAAAGCAGATTTCCTGACTGAAATCATAGTAAAAAAAGTTCTTCCTGAATGCTGTGCTGGTTTTGGTTGGGGCAGAGCTTTCTTCACAATGGCTAATAAGGGACTTTGTTTAGGATTTGTGCTTGAACACAGGGTTGATAATGCAGAGATGTTTTAGTTATTGCTGAGCAGAGATTACACAGAGCCAAGACCTTTTTTGCTTTCCATACTGCCACACTGGAACGGAAGTTGAGGCTGAATGGGAGGTTGGGATGAGACACAGCTGGAACAGGTGACCCAAAGTGATCAAAGGGATCATATGACATCATGCTCAGTATAAAAGTGGGAGGAAGAAGAGAGGGGGATGTTTGGAGTGATGGCATTTGTCTTCCCAAGTAACCATGTGGTGTAATGGAACCCTGCTCTTCTGGAGATGGCTGAACACCTCCTGCATGTGGGAAGAAGCGAATTCATTTCTTGATTTGCTTTGTGTGTGTGCATGTCTTTTACTTTCCCTATTAAGCTGTCTTTATCTCAATCCTTGAGTTTTCTAGCTTTTACCCTTCTGATTCTCCATCTCACTGGTGGGGGATTGAGAGAGTGGCAGAGTAGTACTCTATCACTGGCTTGGCTTAAACCATGACAGATGTATAAGTAGCAGTTGACATTTCTAAGCCATGTTAGTATCTGAATCTGCGGAAAACACTTTGAATGGTCATAAAGAGGAATGCAGAGTGTTGCAGAAGCAATGCAAGATCAACTTTTTAATGAGCAATGCCTCACTGACTCTGCTGTGATTAATGTCAAAGACTGCTGATCAAAACTCTTTCTCATGTTCTCTTATTGACTGATTTCTAAGTATCAATTAAAAAAGTCTCATGAGAATAGCATTAATAATGGGGGGAAATTCTGCCTGATAGAGAAGGTCGGTAACAGAGCCTCTGCTTCACCTGAGTCTTCAAAATGAAGCTTGAGTGGGGATTAAATTGAGGCTATAACTCAGAAGAGCCCTCTGTTCTAAAATTTGCTGTATTTATGTATTTTCTTCATATCCATTTTATTTGTTCAATTATTCATGATTTTCCTTCAGAACACAGTAGACATATCCTACAAAGAAAAAATATTGTTCCAAACTCAGCAGAATTTATTTCAGGTTTTTGAATTCTTTCCACAGCATGTCCCTAACTCTCTTTTTGTTTATCAGCTAGGACAAGCACAGAATGAAAAGTTCTTTGTGAAGATCCAATTAAGTGTTGAGAATACAACAAAGCACAAAGAATTTTTTCTACTCTGGATGCATTGTTTCCTTCCAATCTTAAGTTCTTTTCAGTCTCTTTTCTCTGTGCATACATGGAGGATACCTGATAAACTTTGAGAATGCTTATAATAGTTCTATTTTCATTGAATTCCTGTGTTTCAAAACACAGGTGCTATTGCTAAGGAGCAAGGAAAATGATTTATCTTCTCTTTCAACACAAACTCTTCTGGTGAGAAGACAAACAGAAATGAATTAGGCCACAAATACATCTGTAAACAGCCATTCGAATATGGTTCCTTTTTCCTATGTTTGGCTGATTGGCATCTGATGGGCAGGACCATCAATTCATTTGAGTAACTAACTGAGCAAAATAACATATATGAGAGTGTTCTGACTTCTGATGCCCTTCAGCTGTGCTGCTAAGGTGAGGAAGAAAGATGGCCCAATAACCTGAGGCATCTCCCTGCTTTTGATTGCTGCCTTACTCCTGAAAAAAAATACATAAAAGGTGAAGAAGATGTGCCCTTTTTTTTTGAGGATAAACAAGGCAGGAAATGTCATGTAGAAAAATCAGATTCTTGGAAGAAATTCCAAAGCAGCAAGTGTGAGTCAAAGTAGTGGGTTGTGCAAGAAATGCAGTGCACTCTGCATGTTTGTAAGTGCAAGACACAGTAAAGACAGTTAACAAGAAGAGGTTTTAGAAAGAGAATAGCAAAACATTTCTATAGAGCTTTGTCAAATTACTTCATCTATGTCTATTGTTTGTTACTGCTGATCTTTCTTGCTTACCTTCAGTTCGATTGTTTCTATTTCTACTGCACTCACTTCAGATATTCTGGTCATTTATTCACTTTGGTTTTCTCCTAGCTAGCCTTTAGACTACCGTTTGCAAACTCTGCCGTTACTATATATGTAATGAAATCGTCATGACACCAAATAGATATTGTAGAATATCCTGGGAAAGTTGGTTGTTTAAAAGAAAAAAAAAGGGTGAGCAGCAGATGCAGGATTAATAGGTTCCATTTCAACCACTTCCATTTACCAGTGTACAGTTTTTGTGTCTGGAACCCAAACACAAATTTGTTCAGCTAACACAAAGTTGCTAAGAGCAAAAGCTTTCCTCACTAGTGTCTTCTGGGGCACTCCTTATTTCCTGTTTCCAAAACGACCAGATGCTTTTTATGCCCAGCTGTCCTCATAGAAATTGCTAACTCATAGCTCAAAAACTCTGAGCCAAATGTATCTCTAGTGTAACTCCATAGCCTTATATCTGGTCCTCTGTGCTCAAAACCACTTCATGATACATTCAGACTCCTCTTTGTTTTATATGAACTGGCATTCTTCAGAAACTATTGCACTCAGGGATATTTCCTGCTGGCTCTTGCAGGCTTTCTGAAGTACTTGGCAGTAGCAGAGGATCATTTGTAAAATTAGTAGCTCACTTTTGTATGTTCACTTACAACATTATTTTGTTAAGTGGCCCATTCTCTGAGAAAACCAAGCAGAGTACAATTCTAGTCTTTGTTACAACAATTGAGCAGTGCTGAAGCTTTGTTACTGAGCATAAATGAAATGCTAGGAAATGTTAAGAACTGTGCCATGGAAATTTTAAGACACTACTTTTTTCTCCTCAGACATAGTGTTCTTCTGTTTAATTTATCCATACAGCACAATGGTGACTGATTTCACCCTCTAGAGAAATCTGTCTAATTCCATTTGTGTAGGAACACCTATGAACAGAATTCAATCTTACATGCTTTAGAGATCTAACTTGCTTTCATTGTGGGAGCAATTGTATATATATTGAGTAAAATAAGAGAGAACAAATTTCCCTCTTTTTAACTATTGCTTTCAAAACAATTTCTATCCAGGCACCCATTGCCAAGTCTTAACAGAAAAAATTCAATTTCACTTAATGTTTGAACTCTGCACTCATAATAAATAGCATTATGCCTTTGCAGTTGTTACCTTAAAATGTATTTGTGCTAGAAGTACCATAAGAAAGCAATAGACTTAGTTTTATATCCTATTTGAGTAGGGTTGAAAATTCCATTTTTCTGCCTCAAGGTCTGCCTTATCTGACTATATGAATATGTGCTGAAAAAAGTAGCAAAATATGTTAACATAATATTTCAATAAATACACATGAATTAATAAGGTTTGTCAGGATACTGTGAACCTGGATACGTTCTAGAATATTCTTGGCAGTCCCAATGACAACATAGAGTTATTTTCATCACCCAAACATGGTGATCTTAATGCTTAACCAAGACTCTTAGACTGCATTCTGTTCAAAACAGGAGAAGGAAATGTGGCTAAGCTAGAGGCATCATGCATACTCCTGACATTTGTAGGCAGAATGCACACAAGGTTGTTGGTGAGATCAAATGTGTTTATTCTTTACGGAGCAATCTGTTTGCAGTATTTGCTTTCCACTCCATCCTTGCAGCCCTTTGCTAAAACACAGGGGTAGAAGAAAAAACAATTGCAAGAATATGGCTATTACTATACTTCACTTCCACAATCTCCTTGGATGACTGAGAGCTGGTGGAACTATCCCCTGTACATCCTCAGGAATTTTGATCAAGTGTTTCTTTCACATGTAACACAGCAGAAAAGAACTTTGTTGATTTTCCTAGATTCTCTATTACCTTTGGAGAAAATGAATGAAATATTGGAAAGTGGTTATGTAGACAGCTAATGTAGATGCATCAAACAATATTAGATGCTGACAGTCAAAGACAAGAAACTTTCTGAAGACTCCAAGATTACTTACAAAGAAGGAACAACAAAACTCATATAAACTAAAATAGATGCTTTTAGATAGTTGAAATTATATGATAGAACATTGTCCTCACTGTGTCATTTTTTAATATAGTAAAACATATAGTGATGAATGCAATATAGCAACAATAAAATATATAGTGATTAATGAAATATAAAAATGGTGAAATCTTAGTGCTACACAGGCTTTCTGCTATTTCAGTTCTTTTAATAAAAACAGTGCGATTTCTAGCGTAATACAGCTAAACAAAAACTGTGGAAATTCAGCCATAGGAAGCTTACCTTTGGTAAAAAATTTTTGCACAGTGTGATGACTATAGACAGACAAAGAAAACTAAAATTATGGAAAATTATAAGTCTTTTAAGGATCCCATCCAAACATCCTAGTGCAGAACAAATGTTTGACTGCAATGGAATGTTCTATCATAAAAATTGATGAGCTGGGTTTTCAGCTAACTTGCAGCAGAGAAATTCAGTGCAATGCATATAAAATAAAAAAATTGAAAGTCATGCATGGTGTTTTCTCCAAATGTACCCAAATTAGTCAAACACCTATAAAATGGTGCCTGCTTACATACGTTTCCTACTGTGCAAATCTGTTCACCGCATGTTGATTTCCTTCTACTGTGAATGAGCAAAGACATCCATTAACAGCAAGATTATGGGAAGAGATTTTCATAAACAACTAAGCTGGTTTCAGTGGGGGGTGCCCTGATTCAGTTTACACACAAAAGAATTCTGAAATACTTCATGAGAGGTAGAACTATTTATAAGTGTAACTCACAGTTTTCATCCTGTGCATGTGGATTATTCCATTACCTATTATCAAGAAGTCTCTTATTTTTCATCACTCAGTAGAATGTAAGATCCAACTACATTTAATCTTGTTGCTATTATTTTCATTAATCCTCATTTCTTGATTAATTAGCTCATGCCTGCTCTATTATTTTCTATTTTTCACCCATGGAGGAACTTGAAAGTTCCCAAATCTAGCAACATTCAAAAAAAAAGAAGGAACTAATAAGAATTCAAGTATCTTCAATATGACCAAATATGTGATTAAAAACACACAAAAAGTATTTCAATTCCTCTTCAAAATTATGACTGTTGCTTTCTCGTTATTGGCTGTCTTGAGAAGTGGTTTGTACAATGCAAAACAATTTTAGGCATCGTACACACAATTCTTTATGATTTATGAACATTAGTCAAAAATAATATTTTAAAGTATTTCAGTCATAATTTTTCCCTAAAATCACAATGTCATTCATATTTCACTATACAGCCATATAGTAACACTGAATAAGTACTTGTTTTCAGAACCAGGACATCAGCTATTCAGTTTGACCTTGTAACATTTGCATTTATTTATTTCACATTTCCTTCAGCCTCCACAGCATTTACAAGACCCTGATATCCACCGGTAGAGCCCCAAAACAGTGAACCATGATAATCATTAATAATTTCTTCTCCTGAAGAAGCTGCTTGGGACACAAATGCAATTAATTCCTACAATATTTCCCATGACACATTTTATTTTTCAAACCAATCCCTTTCAGACCTTTTTCATCTATGTGTTTTATGACAATAAACTGTTCTGTGGATCCCTTCTGCCTTAGTCAAATGTAGAAACGTGGGTGTTTTTATTTTCTCTACTTTCTGTCATCTCAATCTCATTAGTGTTGCACCTTAGTAAGCAAGACCAAATACAGATTTGGGTGTGGGTTAGTTATAAAATAAAATAAAATAGAATAAAATAGAATTAAATTAAATTAAATCAAATTAAATTAATAAGGTAATTCCCTGTGGTTTGTTCATTCTCTAAGTGGAAAATGCTGAGAAATAATCACCCATTAATACAAGTCCAAAAGTGAAGGAGGTCTGTCTGACTGAGTAAAATCAGGAGAGACACTCAGCCCAAGGCCTCAAAGAGATGAGGGGTTGTGAGGAGTATATGACAAATATGTCTGCTTATTTATATCAGTGGGACTTTGATAGGACATTGTTTCCCTTAGAAAAAAAATTGATTTTTCGCAGCAGTAGTGAATAGAATGTCATAATGTTAAGTTTCATAGAATGACTAAAGCATTGACACCAGCCATTTCATGAAATGCCTCACACTTTTAGGCATTTCTATCATGACTCAGTGGAACAATTAAATAGTGTAATAGAATGCCTATAATTCCAGGAATGACTTTCAGTCATATCATGAAATGAATGATTTCACAAGATGACTATAAGGTATTTATAAGATCTTCACTGTGAGCTATGAAACAGGTACTGTAAGCTGGGAGATTGCCAGTCATTGTTCCAGGCCAAAGACAGATTGTTTTTGTGAAGCGGTATCATAGATTTGATGAATGGTCTGAATTAATATGTCTCTTTTGTCATTGAACCTAATGTACCTTCTGTACACAAACAGATTTCAAACAATAGTAATAGCAACGACAACAACAAAACTAAATTGTTGCTTCCAATAATTTGTAAGAGAAAATAAACACTGCTACTGTCCAGGAAGCTGACTGAAATGTTTTAGGGAAAATGCATTTTTGCTAAAATATAATTTTTAATGAAATTAAAATTTTCAGGAAGCTGCATAATTTTTAATTAATTTTTCAGCCAGACAATTGCTGAGGTCCAAAGTTTCCAAGTCACTTCTAAAGTGTGTGTGTGTGTGTGTGTGTGTGATAGGAGTGAAAACATAAGAACTGCTGGTCTGACCTTTCTGAGCAGAAATTAATGGCATGAAACTTACTCACTTTTGTTAAGGATATCTGGCAAGTTCTGCCTTCATTCACGTGTGGCAAAAAGAATGTTTAACACCCTAAAGCTGCCAGAGGAAAAAAATACATACCCTCCTGTACATTTACACCACTCATTCAGAAAAGCTAAAAATCCTCCCTCAGAGGCATTGCTGCTCTAAGACTGATGCTAACATACCTGACTGGAGATTTCTTTGGTTGGTGTGCTAGGAGGTGGTGCATTTTATGACACAGTTTTTTCAGAGACGTGATTTAGAATGTTTCCAATCACTTAATTAAGAACATTTATACCTGTTAGATACTGTTAGCCTGCAAAGGTCATAACTTCAAATGTTTTAATCAGTTTCTATTGACATTCAAAAATGTCTAATCTGTACATGCCGAAATAGATGAAACAGTAAAAGCTTGTATCTGAATAACTACAACAACATTATTTTCTTACACTAGAAGAGTTACACTGATTTCAATGGAATTAAACTAGCATTAAAGTGGAGTAACAGAGTAGTAAACATGGCCCCCTGTGTTTTATTACCTCTTAGAAAATCTGGTTTGGATCTTCTTTATCAATATGAGTTTCTATTGCAACACAGACAAGCAATGAAAGGAATATCCATAATCTGAACAAGGAGTTTTGTAATAAGCAGCAGGGATAGAAATAAATTGTTGTTTTAAAAAGATATATTGCAAAAGATATATTGCTGGATCACAACATGGATGGTGTTTTTTCAGTTCCATAGAAACATTTGTGAAACAAATCCACCAGTCTTTTAATGAAAATAAATAAGATAATATAATATTAGAAATGTGTGAGAATTGTAGGTGATACCTCTGATTGATAATGTTTTAATTTGCCTCTGGGCAAGTCTAATAGTATTGTTTTACTTCTAAACATTACTTACAATAGAAAAGGAAACTCCTTAGAAATTGAAAGATAATTTTGCCTAGGTAGATATATATGATACACTGGCTTTGTAACCATTTGGAATCACAAAGATATTTCTTGAAAAGCTCTTAGGAGAGCAATTTATGTCAGTGAAAAGAAAAATGACTGAGATCTATAAAGATAAGCACATAATGTTATCAGATCACAACCAAATTACAGAAGAAGCCCGAGTTATTTGCAACATTGTCATAACCCAACAGCAATGTAGTCTTTTTAAGAAATTCCATGGGTTTTTATAAAACTATTGCTAAAAAACTGTTAATTTCATATGATTTTCCTTCAAATGTAAAACTTTATGAACAAAAAATTATTAACTCATATCTGCATGTTCTCAATAAGTTCATTTTAGAGGTTTGCTGATACTTCACTGATTTAGAGTCCTCATTATATTTTTTTTGTTAGTGTGATAGTATTGAGACTAATGTCTTGTGTTCAGAATGCTGCCAGCATTCCCCTTCAGCTTACTTGTATTGTATTAAGAACCACATATCATCTTTCACTTTTATGAAAAACAAAGGGAAAGAAAAATTAAACCAGCATAATTCAGACATTAAAAATTAGTTAATTGCATTTTAAAACTATAGGAGGACATTTCTTTACCTTTTTATTTATCTACAGGGAGCTTTTATTAGAAATATTTTTACATCAAATCCTTTTACAGTTATTGAAGGTTATATCACCATCCGTTATGTGGATAGAGTATTTGCCCCTTGAATTGCCTATTTGTTCTGCCATCAACTGATGGAGCTTTAATTTTGAAGTTTGAACTATAATTTGGGGCAGATGAATCCCAACCTCAGATACCTAAATTTCATCAGAAGCACTCAAACCTGTGCCTGTCTAAGATTATGTGAGTGAGAATTCCTGCATATTAAATTTTTCTTATAGATTGTTCTGCCTTTTCTTTCCTTGAAGAACATAGGCCAAACAACCCTTGCCATCAGACTTTCTATGAATCTTCATAATTTTGGTGTCCTCCCTGTTGCCTTCCACTTCCTTGTCCTGATCATTGCCACTTGCCTGAAAGAAATTTCTTCCCTTCAGGGACCCTGTGATAACCCCATAAAGATAGATCTGGAATCTTTCAATGACACATTATTACTCTTTGATAGTCAGGACTATGCACTTGGGACTAAACATAGTGTTCTATTACACTGATCTAGAGATATGTCAAAAATTTTTTACAAGGTATCTCTTGTCATTATAATGTCAACATGATAAACATTTTAATACTAATTTAATTTGATAGTCATCTTTTCAGTCTTCTAAGCACTATCATGACCCCTCATTTATGAAAGCATTACTTTTTTGAGATGTCACATGTAGTTTTTGACATAGTAAAAGATTTCTTAAACTCTTCATTCTCTCATTTCTCCTTGAGAAATGTCTCTGTGTACTACATCTCTCATTTTCATCTTACCATATGTAAAGAAACATACATAGTACACCAGATGTTTATGACAAATGTGTGATTGAGACCAGCCGTAACAGTAATTAACCATGTTGGGGTGACAACAGGTTTAATTTTTTATTTTAGGCAGACTAGAATCCCACATATAGCTAACATTCTAAGATCAATTATTTCACATCTTCACCTGCACAAGCCTAGTCTCTTTCTCAGTCTTATCCTACATATCTTGTACAACATGTTGCGTGGCTGCATAATAGTGTCTGCTTTTCATCTTTCTCCTGTGGGATCCGAAAACCATCTCTTTAGAACCTGGCCCCACCTGCCTCATAGTCTTCTCTGCTTAATAATTTGGCTTCAGGGTCTCTAAGTTAATGAAGGGCTCAGAGTAAGATCAGGGCTTAACCTGCTTAAAGGTTCTCAATAGACAGAATTTTGGTAATTTAAGAAGCCAAATGATGTGTATGTTGCATTAGCTGCTGTTAAGATGTTTACCTAGGGGCCAATATTTTATCTGCCTCTTTATATTCTTGAAATCCTGCAAAAATCTGAGCCTTAGCACAGAGCTTCCCTGCTTAAGCACATTGTACTTGATGTAGGTTTTTCTATAACTAGCCAGGTGGTAGATTATCATCCTTCACTGTCAGGCTAAAATGGTTGGAATAAAGAAATGGGAAGGAGTTTTCAATCATAAACTGGAATATGGGCATTAGGACTCAATTTGTTGTATTTGAGAGCCCTAAGTGCACTCTGCTATTTACTCAGGCTATAAATATGAAAACTTCTTGACACTACACAATAGCTGCTTTAGTAAACTTGTGGTCTCCAGAAGAAAAACTGGTCTATATTTGATTACATTTCTTGACTCTCATAAAAATTTTTTATTCATTTTTACTGACTCTGACAATCACTGAGCCCCTAGATCCAATGGTATGAACTATTTAGGCACTAAAGATTTAATAGACTGCTGCTTTTCCTATTGCTTTGGTTTAGAGAAGACTCTGTTCATGATCACTTCACTTTTCACCCCACAAGAAGGTAAAAATGCCAAATGAAAAATTTTTAGGTAAGACAAATGGAGAAGAAACAAGGTATGTGAAGCTAATAGTGTTCCAGAGCTTTAAATTAAACTTTTCAATTAATTTGGAAGACCAGACTTTGCTTATCTTTCATATTGACTAGGTGCCATGATCCAAAACAGCTTCTATCAGCATGCTTCAGCTTTTAAGAAGCTATAAGAAAAATTCAGAATAATTTTCCATATCTTTCATCCTCTTCCAGAAGAACAGAATATTTTCTGCCTCTTTAGTCTGAAATTTTCTATTTTTACAGTGCTATTTTTCCTGCTTCCATTCCCAGAGGAATGTACATATGTAAAAGAAGTCAAATTTCCACTGCCTCTTTGCTGTCACATTTAGGAATTATTTTCCAGATAAGACTGTAGCTGTGAATGGAGAAAGGATGTAATTCTTTCAAAATGTGAGCTTATTGTTGAAGTAAAAAGGAGTTTTAATTTATAAACGGGGTACTTAGTTGCTCTTTCACCCTATACCATGAGGAGAAGACATACCACTGACAGGTTTGTTGCACAGATTTCCTTTTCTGAATGGATTGTGATCAGTAGGTGGTTCTTTTTTTCTGCTCTAGATATAACTGAATCTTCATGATTTAAGGCTTAGCTGTCACTGTTCTATACCTCAAACATCTTAAAAATAAAATTAATATAAACCACACTTACTAAACTGTCTTCTCCAGGCTTCTAAAGGGTTTTATAATATTCTGTTCGCTATAACTTGAAAAAAGTTCACCTCACCTAAGAATAATGATATAAATTTCTACAAGAACATTTCATTTATTCTGAAGAGGGAAAAAAAAGAAGTCAGTCTAGTGCTGCAGAAATCTTCCTAAATTCTGGTCTAATATTAGCTTTGTATTACGTAAAAGTCTGGTGTTCTGTAAGTATATACTGTAATGGTACAGAAGTTACTGCTCCACAGGTGGACAGCAGTCCATCCACTCTGAAATATTCTGTCCAGCAATAGTCTCTTGTATGCTAGATAATTCAAGGCTATCATTAATTATAACAGTGTTTCTGTCTGTATCTATCACATTTGGTTTAAGAGCCTAAATGAGATAGTGAAATTGATTTGTACGTATTTTCCTTATACTGTCAAGTGATACAGATACAGTTTCACTTGAAGGCAATTTACATTTCAGGTATGTTAAACGACTGCTGGAAGCATCTATTAATCCCTATTGAATAGAGCAAAATAAGAGTGAGTATACTTCTGGGTTTGGTGTCTTATGTGACATGTATTCAAGTCTGTAGCCATTCTTCTAAGGAGAGAAGTTCTACAGTTGGTCTAGTGAGATGTCATTTGTCCCAGTTTGTTTTTCCTTCTGGGTCTTCATGAAAGGTCACCCTAAAATGTTGTTAATTATGCAAAGTGGGCAGAAGAGCCCACCTGAACTTTGATGTACAATTTGCTCACAAGAGAGGTTATTTGGGATTACTTTCAAAAATCTGCCTCTGACTCTATTGATGCAAGAACAAAAGGTTTCATTGTTCTGATGCTTAGTCAAAACCCAGACCCACCTGCATTACTGACTGTCTCAGGCAAGGCTGGTTAAGTTAGTTATAATTTACTAATCAAAGTGATTTGGCTAAAGTTAGTCACTAATTGCTGTTTGCAATGCTTAGACTATGTGTTCACAAATATATTTTTTAATAGTTTCTGTTTGGGAGCTTATATTCCTCAGAGTTAAATATGTATATTTCTTTAAATAGTAATCATAGGTTCTTCACAGGAAAAATTATGGAAAAGTCATAGACCTTATATTTTTATTTCTTTAGGTTAAATTGTGAAGCAATTGCTCAGTAGAGAATTGCATCATCTGTGAAGATAACCTCAGAAATTCTTTAAGGATATAGCATTGGGTTTGGCCCTGAAAACAGCACTAATAATGTGTTTTGTTTAATTAGACTCCACTTTGCTTAAATAAGGAGGTCATGAGCTGTATCTTAGTTCTCTTTTGTTTTATTAACCCTTACAACAATACAATGCAAATCTGACTACATCTTTGTTATAGTGAGTGTGATGGACTAAATGAATTGATATAAAATAATGTGAAATATATTGAAGTGACCCTGTGATACACATGAGATAAGATATCAAAAATGCAAAAACTCTCCAGACAGAAAAAGAAGGAAGATAGGAAAGAGAGAATCTACTTCTATTCCCTTTCAGGGAAAGAATGGAACATGAGTTCATCCTTTAATATCCCAAGATTGTACATCCTCTTCCCCTCCTGGATTCTTTGGTGTCTGAGAGACAGGAATTTATGATGCAGTCCTAGCAGTCAACAAGCAAAAATTCATTGCAAATCTGGCTTCATTATTTTTGTTCAGAAACCAAGTGCAAGTACCTAACCTCTGGTTTAGACTCACCAGCCATACAACCCAAACAGGAACCCCAATTTTGTTCAAACAACTACAAGTATAGCAATTGAGAAAGATGGAAATTCAAATTTAATGGCAACTTTCTTTTTCATGTAGCTTATGAATATGTCAAGAAAGCCTATATTTATTAGAGAAGTTCAGAGGAAAGAGATAAGGCTTGTGATTCTCTTGGTTTCTAAACATTCAGCTGTTCAGCCTCATATATAAGCGGTCTACTAATAATTAATTTATCATGAAATCGAAGAGGAAAATTTATTCCTGTACTAAGATTTATTCTGTGTTCTTCTCTTGAGTTTCAGAGGATTTCAAAATAAATAGATGCTCTTCAAAAACTGCAGCCAAGTAATTATTTTCTTTTAACAAGCTTATTAGCTTATTGACTTATGTTGAAGTAGGCTTCCCAGTTATTATATTTCATTTGGAGAACATTATTTTTGAGGAATGATAGGATGATTAGTGTCTTATTACTGTATCATCGTTTGCAATGCTATAGTCAAGGGTTTGCCAGCATTTACATTTCATATCCCTTTGGTTTAAGGGATTCTTATAACTTAGCTATTAAAAGAGCTTTTCACTGCTGACCCATGAGTCTGTCTTTCAACAATTTAGGATAAAATTATTTCTGTAAGTTTCATTAAGGTTAAAAGAACTTGTATCATTTTTGCAACTTTTTAATATAACCAAATATTACAGTTTTGATTAAAGCCATACTTCAAACAGAATTTGAAAAGAATAAACAGTATTTTAAAGGCAAATATCTAATATACATGGTAAGGATCTGGATGCTTCATGTAATAAGGGGCATAATTTGTCTTTTCCTTTGGATATATCATGGAAAACACATAGCTCGAGATAACTTTAAAATTGCCAACATCATTATGATAAAGATGAATATATAGTTAATGAGACTTCAGACAAGTTGAAAGGCTTCAAAACATACACAAAAATAGACTATCTTTGGTAGTGCATCTAATTTAAAATGATGCAGTCTTAGTTCTTGACTAACATATTTACAGTTTCTTGACAATCTGCAGGCAAGAAGAAGAAAATTTTCTGCATCCTGTAGCTGACTCTCATTCTCATCAAAAGCAAAGACACTGATTTTAATGAACCTATTCAGCCACTTACATTCATACATTCATTCACTGGTATTAGCATCAAAGGAATAAGTGCCCGCTCTCCTGGATTGGCCTGCGATACTGAAGCAGTAGTTCCTATGCAGCTGAGCCAACTATGACATTCATCATAACTCAACAACCATCTGCCTGCATATAAAACAGTTTTTTACTGTAAACTAAATGATGTACAGAAAAATTGTTAGTTCTCAAAGCACAGTCTGAATGTATTTAACTTAGTGATTTTTAACATTATTCTATGGAATTGAACAAGCATAGCCATAGCCTACTACCTGTTGAAGCTCTGCTCCTGAAAAGTCGAAGCTAGTGATCTGATAGATAACACAGCAATTTTTTTTTTCTGATAAGAATAAATTCAATGAGGGGAATGTATTCAAAGATCTAAGAAATGTGCATTATTTAAATTCACAGGCATTGGTTATATGGTACGGAGGGTGGAGAGGCAAAACAAGTCCATGAGGTTTGTTAACTGTTTTTTCAAAGACTGTTGTTTATGTTCCTTTTCTCAGGATGGAAAAGTTTCTTTATCTATGAGACTGGGTACTTGTTACAAATATTTCTGTGAGCATCTTTCTTGCCTCTTTGTGAACAGTTACATTTTCATTATGTCATCCTCTTACAGGTGAATTAAGGTCAATTAATGGTAGAGGACACTTAAAAGAGGTATTCACAAGGGTTAGCAGGGAAGAGTATTAAACAAGACAGAGAAATGATGAATAGAAAGTGAACAGCAAAAGCTAACAAAAGAGCATTTGGAATCATGGTCACTACTGTGTCCTTAGGACATGGAACTGCGGCCACTGTAGTCTTGAGGCCATTTCTACTCTCTGATGGTAAGTTTAGGGAAGACGTGGAGAAATTGTATGCTCATTCCTGACTCTGAGGCTAACTAATGATTTAAATGGAAGCCAAGGTGGCTTCTTAGCAAAACTTGATTTTGATTTTTTTTCCCAAGGTGGCATGTGTCCCTTATCTGTGCCCCAAGTAACTCGTAAGGTCTGAATTGCATGTTTATCTTTTGTTACTTTTAACAGCTCAATAACTTAGTGAGTGCAACCAGCAGTTAAGACCACAGTGGGTTTAATCCTGCTTCAGAGCAGTATTTAATGAGTTTGCAACTTAACAGAGACCATATTACAGTCAGTGCCTGTTGACTGCTGAGCTCCAAGAAAACATAACATGGACAACTTTCCAGAGTGGATGAATTAATTCAAGTCTCAGATGTGACAAATACTTCCTTGTCCATGTTTTATGCTCATCTGCAGTGAACTCACCACTTATTTTATTTCAGCAGTTTTATTTAACATCCCATATTCCCTGAGCACTCACTAAATTTGTATTGTAAATAAATTCTACAGATGTCTCCAAAGTGAAATTTGATTCTAGGTACGGGAAAATTTAAGCACATTTATATCACACAGAGTTTTTCCTACGTTTGTTGTTTGGTTTAAAGAGTTAAATGAATTTCCATATAATCTTATGACACTGTACACTGTAATAATCATTCAAAATTGCAACACATTTACATTTAATGACCCATTAAATATATATAGTTGTTAATTATCTAAGCCACAATCCTATCTTCTGTGCCTGATTGGGAATCTAGTGATACAAAGCACAGCCAAATGGTTCTGCACCACAAAATTGTGCAAATCCACATAATTTTTTGCATCTTCTCTTCAGAGACGTATTATCCAGATGACAAGACAGAATGTGTGATTTGATAACCCAGTGTAACATATACCAAAATATTGGTGAAAAACATGCCTTTCAATCTCTAAGCACTGTTCAAGTGCTATGCATCCCAGAAAAGCTTTGGCCAAACAGACCCTGTGAAGCTACTTGCCACAAAGTTTCTCTTTGCCAGGGTTGTACGTGCCAGTCAGGCTCATTCAATAACTAGCCATAAAGATCAATTAATATTTGCAGTTGTGATCATGCAACAGGTATAAATCTAACACTTGCTTTCAGGAAGCAAAGAAACACCTAACAGGTGCAGCTGTAGATAATGTGCAGTCGCTAGACAATACCATCATTTGGAGAAGAGCCATTTGGAAATAGTTGTGACCAGCATACTGTGGCACTAATTCAGTCTTTTAAGATCCTATATATCTGCTATCCCCTATGAAAGAGAAGTAGTGCCTGAGAGTAGTAAAATGTGTTTCATATTTACATGCTGTTTGATTATTTTGACTTTGCATTTTAAGAAGATTAATCACCAAGAAATATATCTTAACAGCAATTTATTTTTTTCAGAATTGTTACAGTACACATAAAAACTAACTTTGAAATGCATTTAATAACATTCGTATTTCAAAAGGAAATAAATAACCGTGATAATTTCAACTGCTTATTTCCCAGGAGACTTTGGAAACCAAACAATAACAGATTAATTTATTAATGCTATACTGCTCTTGGAACGTAACACAGGCCTATAGAATTTCAACTCTAAAATCCCTCATTTTCCAAGTGTAGAGTTGGAAGAAGAAAACCAAATAAAAGAGTAGGTAAAGCATTCATTTAGAATCAGAGAGATCAAAGTTCAAATTTCAATTCCACTGACTACTTAGATATTTAAATTAAATGGAAACAATCCAAGAGAAAAGTCAGTACTGTTAACCGATTTTTACTGGGAGTGTCTCTATGCAAGTCTGCACATCATACAAATTCTGTAGCCTCTAGGGTTATTTGGGAGAATGAGGGTATCTCTTTGCTTTATATTGAAAAATCTTTGGTTCATACAGAAGCTGGATGGGAAGTCTTTCAGATTTCTCAACAAGTTTCACTTTATTAAAAGTGGTTTCTTTCACAGATTTACATTGTAAATCCCCAATTAGTCTAATTCAGCATTTGGATTTTACGTATCAACATTCTCTTGTATCTCATGATAGAAAGCTCTCCTCCAAATCCTGTGAAACCATAATTTCTTTAAAGAAGGAAAGACTTTTCTCTATTTTGGCAGAAGAAAGGATGAGTGTGTAGTGGGACATTCCCATTGTCATGAAAACTTCCATAGATCATCACAGCTAGAATATTAAAGATTTTTTCGTCAATTATATAGGTATAACAGTTCAAAAGCCTCTAGAATTTCTTTTTCTGACTTCCCATTTTTTTCTACCTAAACTTTCCTTATTTGCATTTGAAGACAAATTTGCTTCCTCCAATAAGAAATAGCTACCTTTCCTCATAAGAAATGTTCTGCAGTGTAAAGGTGCTGTTGCACATGAACATGGATTTGGTTGGGAGTAGTTGCAGGAATTATTGCTAGAGTAAAGCAATGTTATATCTTGTAAACTGTCATCAAAACTGGGATTTGAATGCTGCTGTGTTGCAGCTACAACTAAAGTTGTGTTAAATACAAATTCTCTATGTTTCAAGGAAACCAACAAAGCTGCATACTAAATTTGACCAATGATCAATTTTCTACTTTGTCTTTGACAATGAGCCAGTGTCAGATACCATATTTACATTATAATCTGATTATAAGACAGTTTTTCAGCTCTGAATGTTTAACAATGGATTCTAAAGTTGAAAGTCCTAATGAACTGAAGTTTGAAATCCCCTGCATAATAACATATACTTCTAATTACATTATTACTATAGAATTTTATGTTTAGATTCCATCAGTCCATTTTTTAATCCTCCTAAACAATTAGCATTACTGCATTGAGTTCAACTGGTTATATTAAAGGCAAATATAATAAACATATATTAAATTATCCAACTTTCACTTTTGTTGAAGATCAGCTTCTTCTTGTATTGTAGAAGACTGGAAAGATCTGACTGAAACTATTTTTTATGTTGAAATGATAAAATACATTTTTAAGACAAAAAGTAAAAAAAGGCTTTTTACCTAGTAAATGTAAGATACGTATTAAAATGGGAAGCACTAACTGAAGGATGTACACTGTCATATAAGATACATTCATCTTCAGCAATGTCTAGAGATGAAAAGCAATGAAACTACAGTTCTTTTTACAGTATAAAATTCTACAGAACAGTAGAGAGACAACATGGTTCTCTTGACATTTTACATCAAGCAAATTATGCACTTTTCAAGCTTTTTATCATTACATACAGGAGGTGGAAGGAGTTATGTACTACAAAAAAGAACTTAGAAACATTACCATATCATGTAAGGATGAGATTAGGAAAGGCCAAGCTCAGTGACAGATGAAGCTTGGAAGGTATGTCAAGGGTGCTAATAGAGCTTCAACTGCTACATTAGTAGTAAAAATCTGAACAATGAAAATGTGGACTCTTTTCTGGAGTAGATTTAGTGGCAATGAACACAGACAAGTCTGAAGTATTCAAAATGTTCTTTACCTTGATCTTTGCCAACACGAGCTCTTTGCTCTGGCCTGTAAAAAAACTGTTACAAGAGAACAATGAACAGTATATGAGTCAAGTTTAGGATTGCTTCAGGTAACTTGATCCATACAGATCCATGGGACAAGACAGCCTGTATGCAAAGGCACGTCCTTGCAAGGTTACTCTCTGTCATTGGAAAAGTCATGATGGAGACTGGGGTAGGACTCCAACAATTGGAGAGAGAGAAATGTTCGAAGATTCATCTTCAAAAATGCCAGAAGTGAATCAGGGAAGCTAAAGGTCGGCCAACCTCACCTTGGTACCTAAGAAAATTATAAAGCAAGTCCTTTTGGAGTAAATTCTGGAGACATGAAGGAGAAGGCGACGTTTGGGAACAGTCAGCATAACTTACCAAAAGAAAAATCATGTCTAACCAACCTCATTGGCCCTGAAGATCAGAAGACTGGATATGTGGATGAGTAGAAAGCCACAGATACAATTTATAGGGCAAATTTTTTGACACAGTCTGCCACAAAATTCTAGTATCTGAGCTGAAGACTTGGCCTCCTGCCTGTCTTACTGAAGAAAATGAGAAATTCTTTCAGTGAGAAAAGTGGACAAGGTGGCTTAGAGAGACTGTGAAGTCTTTCTCCTTCCTGAGAGGTTTTCAAGACACATCAGGATAGAGGCCTGACCTGCCTGGTCTGATCTTTAAGCTGACCTTAGAGCAGGAGGTTGGACTACATTTAAGCTTATTTTTTAAACTACCATCTTATATTTTTATCAAGTTACAGATTTTTAAATGCCTCACTGAAGATGAAAATACTCTTCTTTTTTTTCTTTGAGGTACTAAAACCATATCCCACATATAACCGAATCAAGCTTGTCATTCTCATGTGATACACAACATAAAATTCTGAATGACAAAACCAGAGTCAGAAGCAAACAAACAATACTTCAGAAACAGTTTGAAGATTAGTTTGAAGTGGATTTAAAAGTTTATTTTTGCTGTTATGTCAGATCCAGAACTGATCTGACTCAGTTTAAGGTCTTTCATATCTTGTTCATTATTTGTCTTCTAAGGAAACTTTTTAACCACATCATCATGACAGTTGTATAGCTTCATCTTCATGTTTTCTCCCTGGTGTTGTTCTACTGTGAACTGTTATCTTCAAAGCTTTGGATACTTGCTTTGATTCTTTTCTCATATTTTCTCCATGTCAAAATACAGGCAGATGACACTGTTCACCATCCATTAGGTATTTTAAATTTTTAATAGTTTGGTACAGATTCTACTTTTGTAATTTGGCTGTGAACTTCTTCAAGCAAAAAAAAAAGGAACTCTAGTAAACTAGCATTAGAAACAGAGCTCTTTTTAAAATGATGAATTATTATTTTCAGATGTACATAGAGTGAAAAAATAATCATACACCATTATGAAAAGACAACTGAATTTCTAGAGATTGCAGAGGAGAAATGAGTGTCTATATTTAGAGCAACTATACTGAGACAGTACAAAATTTTCCCATTTTTGAATAGACAACAGAAACTCTTGCACTTCTGAAGCTTTCTAATAGGCAAAATAAATACATCTGTTGTGATGTCCCCTAAGAAAAAGAAGGTTATCTTTTGTCATGAGGTAGCTACAGAGAACCTTGTAGGCTGGAACTTGGCACCCTTCTTATCTATCTAAGAGCTTTACTTATATGGTCAATTGAAAGCATCACAGAAATAAACTACAGATTCTCATGAACAATATTAAGAGCAAATGTGTGATCTATGTACAAATTTCAAATGTATTCATGATTAAATAATTACTGGTTGAACTGGTAGAAGATTGACAAAAAAGCGATTAAGATGCATCATGAATGTGGTGATTAAGTATATGAAGGTCAGCTAATAACAGTATGCACAGTTGTTAGACCTACACCTGGATTTCCATTTATACAGCTATTGAAACTCGATATAGCATATTTCTAATAAATACATTACTTGATTATTAAGTGCACTTAGGAGCAATCATAGGAGGAACTTAATGCAAATTACAATGGTTAAATATTTTCATTCCTACGTTGTTAGACCTTGAGTTATTTTCACTGACATTTTGTTGTTTACAGAAAAACAAGGGAGATGTCTAAGAATTGTCAGCTGAGTCTTTATGTTACAGATCTAGTTTTTAGCAGGTCATCTTTTAAGAAGAAATTAGGAGAAACATTACTGACTCCAAAATAGTTTTATTTTTGGTGCTTTGATTTCAGAAGTGTTCAGTTGCAAAGGGTATATCTTTTGAAAAGATAGACCAGATCCATTTGTTCCCTGAAGATTAGGTTCAGTGTGGCTACACTGAATATTCAAACCCAGTAGCTGGTTTTAAAAGTTTTGGTTTTATACCTTTATATGGTAAAATTCTCTACCTAACCTTTGTGGAATTGTTAAACTTAGATCATGCATATTTATGCATCCATGGTAAGCCACTGTATCAGGATCCTGTATATACAAGATCTGAGAAATGAGGCTGTATTCAATTCTAATCAGTACTATGAAAACAATAAAAGGACATTAAATTCTCAGTGCAAGTTTTTATTAGAATAGAGACTGGAACAAACTGATTTTCTCTGAGGAAAATGGGTGAATGATAGTAAAATCAATGGCTTGAAAATACCCCTACACATAGATCTTTACTGTGGGACACCTTCCACCTCTACACTGTTTTTTTGTTCCTGCTGCTTTGACTGGCTTCCCAGATTGCAAGAACACTATTCTGTCTTTCAGTTGTCTACAAAAAACAGGTCTTGCTTTCTGTTATCTTTGATGCATTGCTCTTTTTCTTCCCTCTACTTAACACAGAAATACTTCAACCAGCATTTCTCCCATAGGCTACCTCCCTGCCGTGAATCTCAGACTGTTTTTTCTCAATATACTTAATCTAATTTAGCTATCAGTTCTTGCTAGGGAAGGTTCTTTTATTTCTCTGCTTTATTTCTATTCCAATACAGTACCCCCTTTTTTTCCCCTTTGCATTGACTTTACTGTTTGTCTGGCATCCACTATGGCTTAGTTCATTTATAGAGCAGATGTAGAAGGGATGAGAACATAAATCAGGAGGCCCAGAGACTAATCTTTTCAGAAGCAACCTGCAGCTGGATTTCAATGTGTAATACATTCTTTATCATCCCAGTACTGTACACAAGAATTTTCTCCCTGTGTGAAATTTTGATTGCTTTCAGGAAGGCATCACCTCCCCACCTCTCTCTAAGTGATTGCAGCTGACCCTCGGCACAACAGCCAGGATAGAACTAGCAGGATAGAACTTCCCCTCTGTTGCTCATCTAGGTAATTTAACAAAACACTGGCCCCAAAAGTTTTTTCATATTTGCCTTAATTTGGAGCAAGCATATGACTGAAATGGATACCAGATTATTCTCTGAATTGGAACATTACATTTTGCGGGGGAGGGAGTGGAGGGGGAATGGGTATTTTTCTGTATGATACATTCCAATAATAGAAAGAGAAACATTAATTGCAACTATTCCAGGACAGAAAATTATTTCTTGAACATCTTGCACATACATCACCAAACCCTTTGTAGCTGCAGGAGAGTTATGTTACAGCCAAGACACCGTCACATCCTTATCCTGTTTCTTACGTTGTGTAAAGGCAGGTTACATTAATGAATATCAGATAGCTGCAAACAACTCAAGGGTATTTATGTGTTTCCAATTAACTGAACACTTTTCTTCCCCCCACTTCTGCCCTTCTCCCCAAGATCAAGTTTCATTCAGAAAGTGATGGGTCTCACTCGGACCAAATGTTCCTTTCCTTTCTCAGATGCAGGTGATCACTTTCCCTTCCGGTTTTTGTTTGTTTGTTTGGGGGGGTGTTATGGAATTTTTTTTGTCTGTTTAGTGCTGACTTTTCTTTCTTATTTTCTGAAAGAAAATTCATTTAAATCCTTAAAAATTTCAGCTTTCATCAAGTTTAATCCTTCGGCCAGAGGAGGGGCGAAGCAACAAACAATTAATTTTACAAAAACATTGTATTTTCAATAGCTAACAGATATTTGATTTTGCATTATAATTCATTATTCCTAGCATTCCTTTCATTTTGTTGTGATTATCTTTCAGCTTCATACAGAAAAAAGTCAAAGAGATACTGAAAGTAATATAGCAGAAGGATGTTCTTTCAAGATGTGGGAGGTTTTTGAGAGGAAGAACAAGTACAAACAAGTTTGAATTAAGTAGAAGAGTCACAATAGGAATTTCAGGTAGTTTGAGAATGAGCCTATGTCAAAGAATGATGCTTGGATTTCCAATTTTAAGAAAGAATGATAGCTGTTATATAGGATTTTACAATTATTTTATGACAGCTCTACAGCAAGAACTTATTTTTCCATTTTATTCTGATATTCTCTGAAGGAAATAACCTGAACCATAGGACACAGTTGGTTGACTTCTTCACTCATCTGTCAGTCAGAAGAAACACCACAACATTCTGTCTTCTCATATCTGGAGTAAAAGTGACACTGATATCCCCTTTCTTGGTCCTCTGTCTGGGAAATGAAACAGAGCTGCTTGCTGGTAGAGAGTCAGATGAGAGAAACTAGTGATAAACAGCTGGTATGACATGCACATTTGTTAGGTATTACGAGAAAAATGTGCTTTATATATGTCATACAAATATGTGGTTAAAGTCTGTGCTCCCACATACCTAAATTACAGTTTTGGAAGTGGTTGCTTGTTTAGTAATTACATCATTGAAACCAATGAGGTTTTAGATCTGTGTAAATTTAGGCAAATCAATTTGGTTTTTATGACATGAATCTTGACAGTCCTATAAGCAGACTTTCTCTCAACTTCTCATTGATTTCTACTATGAAGCAATGTTCTCCTTGCATGGTTCTCAGTGCAGGACAAAGTCTTAATATTTACTGTATTCCTACGTTAACACACAGAGCTGTAATACTCCATCAGTATTCATACAGGAATTGCATCTTTACATGGCTTTCACTCTGGGCATATACTCTTCATTAGCAACATCAACTGAACTTGAATTTATTTGGTTTAGACCCAGTCAGAGAAAGAATGATGCAAATATTGTTTAATTTGGATGGGAATGTATTTTTCTGATGAAAACTTGAGAAGCTTGTGGAAGCAGTCATTGATAACAACTGCCAAGACTGTAAAAGCACTTTTAAAAGAGGTTTTTGTCATACAAAATTTAAAGTCCTTTCTCTCCTTCCTTCCCATGGATGTTTTCAGCAGGTCCTAAACAAATTTGCAGCTAATCATCAAAAGAAGGATAATGCCTAAATTTATAAATAAATCTTTTGGGAAGAGGTGGATAATTTTTATCTATTCAGTACTTATGAATCTTTCTATATATCCAGTGCAATTAAATGAAACCATAGGTTTCAAATGTTCTATTAATCCAAAGCTATAGACAGAATGAATCTTAACTGTTTACAGCCAGTCAGACGTAATAAACTCTGTGTATCTGTCAATTATTAGGTTCTGAGGCAATTTTGGGGTGTATGTTTTATAATAAACTCTGTGTGTCTGTCAATTATTAGGCTCTGAGGCAATTTTGGGGTGTATGTTTTTGCATTTATTTAAACTGAATTTTTATGCTAGATGACGACATACTAACCTTGGTTTCAAAGTGCAAACTACTCACCTGTTTACTCTGCAATGTGTTTATAGTCAGAACAGGCCTTAACATTTGGAACTATATGCCAAAAATTCTCTGTTGATCATAGTTAAGCAAATTTTGGAAGTCAAGGGTGTACAGCTGAATTTCCACAGCTGAGAATACAGCACAGGAGTGTGCTAATACAGCTATCTGTATCTTTCAGCTCTTCTACAAACTTCATTTTTGACTTAATGAAGAGGCTTAATGATCTCTTCTACAAACTTTTTGACTTAATGAAGAGGCTTAATGACTATAAATCATGAAAGACCAAGTTCATCCTCTGTCACTAGTAATAATAAAATCATCTCAATATCAACAACTATGGGAAGTATTGCCATCTGTCTTATGGATTAGATGAGCAGAAATTTCTCTTTCTGATTTACAAACTGTGAAGCTAAAGATAATAGAAGTTTTACAATGTAGAAACTCAATCTTATGGATTAGATGAGCAGAAATGTCTCTTTCTGATTTACAATCTGTGAAGCTAAAGACAATAGAAGTTTTACAATGTAGAAACTCAGGAATTTGTAAAAGTTGTTTTGCTGAAGTCAGTAGATAAGATGACACAAAATCTTTCTGACAGAGTTCAGCAGTACTTGAAGAAAGACTGGTTTTGATTGTGGGACCAAAATGACAGACTGTCCAATAAAGGCAAGAGTTTTGTTCTTTAAGTTCTGAGTTATTTTCAATTCCTCCTACTCTCCATTGTTTTTCCTTGGCATTGACAGGAAACATGCAGGAACCAATTGACTTTATTGTATACAAACTATTCCCCTGCCTGAAAGGCAGTTGCAGGGATGTAAATGCTCCATTTGTTAAGCAGACGGATCTGTAAATTTGTTTTAGCTATTAGTAATTGCTAATTTAATGAAAGGAGGATAAAAGAAAAATACCGTAACATTTAACATCTCTCAAACATTATCTATTATTCTTTCAACTCTTTGTCTGAAAAAAACCACAACATCAAATCCCCCAAAAACATGGGAGTGGTGCGGATAGTGATCCATCTATGAATTTTAAATGGATGCTGCTTCTACACTCTCTGCTACTCATTCTCTTTAGTGTTGGCACTTTGAAAGACAGCACAAATCCTAGCTCTTATGTGCCTGACATCCTAGAGATGTCAGATAAAAGAATATATCCAGATCCACTGGTAGTTGGGTCTTTTGGACAGAGAGATACACTACAATTATATCTTTTTTAATTATCTATCATGTCAATGTGAATGATCAAAATTAATCTACTTGCATCTCTAGATTTGTCAAGATTTTAATTAAGGTGTCTTGACTGTATATCCTATGTTTGAGTGAGCATCGGCAAAACTTTTTATCCAAAAGTTTTCCTATTATGGCTAAATTTTTGTCCATAGAAAGAAAGGAAAGGATGAGCTTATCACACCCAACAAAGAAAAAGCAGCTCAATTATTTTCCCTGTTTCATTATTTCTCTGTTAGTTCAAAGTTAACTTCAAAGTTAATATGTGAGATACAGCAATATTTTATTTCCTGAGTTTGGTGAATGTGTAATTAATATATTATTACAGCTTTAAGCAGAAGCATATTTCAACTCAAGTAGAAAGGTTGCTGGATGAAGAGACTACCCCTATTTTGAGAATCTGGAGTTTAATTTAATCATTTGTGGCATATCTGGGTAAACAAACCACAAAAACATAGCTACCTAAACTTCACTTATCCTGATTCAGGCAAGCTTTCTTAATACATAGCTTTATTTCTGAAAAAAAAAAAAAAAAAAAGCAGGAAAAGTATATAAGTAAAAAAATTGATCTTGACTTATGATAAAAGTTTGGATATTAAAGCTACAACAGGAAGAGGAAGTTTCTATATTGTGGTATTACAGAGAAGAGAGATAAGATAGATGCTTAAAACTCCTGGTAGTCACTGAGGCAACAAATTCTAACATAACTCAAAAACGGTAAAGGTTTTTTGTCTACTGGAGTTTTTCTCACCACTGATAATTTAATTTATACTTCAAAGTCTACTTCAAGTGGAAAAAACCCCCAAAACAACAAAATTAACCCCCCAGACTACAGTTCTTATAACTTCATATGACAACATCTCAATCCACCCACTAGTAAAGGTTACTTTTGTCTTTCTTGTCATCATCACTATTTCCCACTATGATTGTGAGAGAAAGAAAATAATCCCTATCATTAGTAAATGATCTAAGAATGATGTCTGGTTACAAAATTAGATTTCCTGTGTCTCTTGTGAAGAAGAAGGTGCTACTTCAGTGGCAGCTGAGGCATATTTGATTTCTGATTAAGTTTTTCCATTATTGACTCTATTAATACTGTGCCTGAGGGAAGCAATGCTTGGTAGTTTTTGATAAATTTCCCCCCAACATCTACTGTGTTTTTGATTGTGTAGTTGAATGCATATATGGTTTAACAAGCTAATAGACAAAAATATTTTAAAGATGGCCTGAGCTGTAAGAACAGTTACATTCCTTATGTATTGATATGTAAATGTAGTTTCAAACCTAAACTACAAAAAAAAAAAAAAGCCTTATCTGAGTCCTTCTGTTGCTCCTTTCTACTTTGTGTGTAATTTCATGACTTTGTTATGTTAATTTGTTAAATTGGGTTATTACAATTTAACTGTCATCATCCCCCCATTCCTAAATGTCAGAAGTGCATAGAATGTCTTAATTTAATAAGTGCTATTGCAATATTATGGCAGGTATGTGAGGAGTTGATTCATGCATTGAATTTGTAGCTAGATAACCAGCCACTGAGTTGTAGGCTGTAGTTGTCATTTTCCATGGACACAGAAAATATTGGCTGTCACCCAACACAAAATTCTGGTAGGATTCCACAGTTCTTATATTTTCTTGCACTGCTGACACAAATGTTGTCTTCTTTGTCCAGATGTTTCAGTCTGTAGTTTTGTTCATTTATTGACACAAACTTCAAGCAACTTTTACTACTCCATATACTTCATATTTCCTTCTTTGTCCTGCTTAAAAATCCCTGTGCACCATAACCTATCCATATGGCTTTTGCTTCTTCCTGTATTCACTTCGAGTTTCTTATCTACACATTTATTTACATAAAAAACCCACCCCCAGCTTATTAAGAATATAAGTGAAAATGCAGCCTTTATCACATTCTATACCAAGTCTGTAGAAAGTCCATTGAGAACAGTCACTTCTTTCTGTCACTTTGCTTAATTCTTCTTTGCCCTTTCTTTTCTATATATATTGATATATGTGTTATTCTTAATTTGATCTTTAATTAGCATTTTCATCCTATTTGAAAGGGAAAAATATAGATCTTCAGTATTCACTTATCACTCATTAATGTCCATATTGTACGATTTATAAATTGTGCATGATTTTCACAGTGCTTGATTTTGTTACCTTTAACTTGCTTCTCCTGTCTGGAGTATCAGGATACACTGCAATCATAAAAAAAAAAAGGAAATTGGCTTGCCATTTGCCTTTCATTTTGCTTCTCACAAACCTCTCTAAAACTTTTCCCCATGCATCCTTTCTCACTTCATTTTCACGCAAAGTATCTTCACATATGAGGACCCCAGTGTTTATTTCTCTTGTTCTGGGTTGTGTTCTCTACTTTCCTCCTACAGATTCTGTTTGTTGGAGGTACTTGTCACAGCTCACCCTAGAGGTGGAGTAATTGAGGTTCTTGTTAATAGATCCCTTGGGAAGGATTAGAGTGAAATGACACTGAATGACTGGTGTGTGTGTGTATATATGTGCGTGTGTGTGTGTATGGCAGGTTTATTTTAGAACAATTTGGTCTCAGTGGAAAGGAGGTATGTAGCCATTTTTGTTATTATGTATAGAAGTACAGCAATATAAAAGTATAAAAATGACATGAGAAAATATATAAGGGAAAGAAAGAAAGAAAGAAAGAAGAAAGAAAGAAAGAAAGAAAGAAAGAAAGAAAGAAAGAAAGAAAGAAAGAAAGAAAGAAAGAAAGAAAGAAAGAAAGAAAAGAAAAAAGAAAGAAAGAAAGAAAGAAAGAAAGAAAGAAAGAAAGAAAGAAAGAAAGAAAGAAAGAAAGAAAGAAAGAAAGAAAGAAAGAAAGAAAGAAAGAAAGAAAGAAAGAAAGAAAGAAAGAAAGAAAGAAAGAAAGAAAGAAAGAAAGAAAGAAAGAAAAATACTAGATAGCAGAGAGGAAAGATATCACCACCCGTAGATCCAGCGATGAGACTTGATTGTTATAATTTAGATGTCTGTTTATTGAAGTGATGGTCGCAGTCTCGATCCATCGCAGGCTGGGGGACCCCACACAACATAAAGTTCAATGGGTTAATATACGTTCAGGCTCAGGCAGGAACACCCAAGTAACTTCCCTGGCGAGGGTGGGAGAGTGTTACACTTTTTGATGTGATATTGTGGATCACGCACAGTCCTCTGGTGAATGGCCCCAGAAATTAATCTGTGAGGTCTTTGATGGCTTACAAGCCCTTCTAAGACATTACTGCTGATTCTCAAGCCTTTGTAGTTGGGCCAGTTGTGCTTTATCAGAAGGGATGAATACCTTCAGGCCCACATGTGAATGTCCAGATACCTCCCTGGGGGAGGGGAGCAGTTTTCCACCTGAGTCAGTTCAGGGAGGAAATTAGTATGACAAAAACCATTATCCCATCTTGAAGGATCTGCTTCTCATCCTCCTTTTCCCTTAGGTGGTTCAAAAAAACCAGCTTGTTGCAAAACAAAAGGTTGGTTTGTCCTGGTAATCCTCTGGTGGTTGATGTCCACCCCCTCTGCACCTAGGCTGTTCTTATGCAGATCAAAGATTTCTCCACCACATATCCAAAACCTCTCAGGCTCCCCTTCGTTTAGGGGTGCAAACAGCCTCAGCAAAGCATCCTGCTGTTTTCGCAAATGGCCGATTGTTTGAGTCCTTAGCCTTTGACATTTCAGCCTCTCACACTTGTTTCTGAGTTCTTTCAACTGTGCATTATTTAAATTTAGTTTTGTAGTTTTGGTTAACCTTAGGCTGTCTGTTTATACTTGAGCTGGTTACAGCTATAGTGCATTTCTGATTTTTAGCAACTATTTGCTTGCAATCTGAAATAATCCTCAGACACATCCCATCCTACAGCTGACCAACAAATTAAACACCAAATCATGATTGGTCATGAAGTGAACTCAGGTACCATAATTTCTGGAATTAGTGGAAGGAGAAATGTGTAAGTCTAAATATCATTACTGCAACCTGAGAAGTGCTGGTGTTTCAGAATAAAATACACTTTGTTCTGTCTAGGCATACCTTAAACAGCAAACATAATATATTTCTGTCATCTCTCAGTGTCTTCTCTGAACTATGCAATTCCAAATTTCTCAGTCCCTGTCAATTGTTCTTTCCATTTATCATCCTACTTGCCATATGCTAAATTTTCTCCATCCTACCTAACTGGCACTAGCTATACAAAATGGATTTTTCTGTCAAAGCATTCCATACAGCAAGAGCAATTTTTGCATCCATACAGGTCTAGAACAGTACAGAATAAAATAGAATGGCTTCAAATTTGTACCATTATGTGTCACAGAGGATTTTATGCCTCAGCAACAGCAGATGGTTCTTCACTTGAACATAACCCTATAAGCGTATATCTAGAGAAAATGTTTTCATGTGGTGTAGAAGATTATTAGGTGTTTTATAATTGCAAGCACAGAACTCCATGTGTGCTAATCTGTCTTGTTTCACATTGACTGTAGAGGAAATGTACTTCCTAAACTATCAGATTTACACTGGAAGAGCAGAAGATTATTATGAGCAGCTGTCACTTCTAAATTATTTCCTTAGCATCACATCTGATTGGTCAACATTTATAGGTTTAAGATCAACATTTTTCTTTCACTCTACCATTCAGTTGATTGTTGCCAAAACTGTGAACATTTGCAAACATGGCTGAAAGATCTGTTTTAAATTGGCATTTCATTATTTTTTGCCACTTTTGAATTTACTTTATTTAATGTCTCGCAAAAGAACAATACCAAAATGAGCTCGAATTTCAAAACATGCATTTTTCCAGCAAGGCAAATAGTGAAGCATATCAAAATCGCTTCAGAGAATGAATAATAGCAAAGTTGCAAACAGTACACTCCTGATAATATTGTCTGTTCTTCACAAAAATAAAATAGCCTTAAATCAAAGACACTGTTAGCTTCAAAAATAGCATGATTTCTTTTTTTCTTCAGAAATGAACATTGCTACACAATATATATTAGGCAAAGATCAAAGCAACTTTGAAACATTATAACAATACATGCTACACGTGGAATTTTATCAGCAATGTTTTGCAATAACTGCTACTTTTTTCCTGAAGTAACCCCATATAATGTGGTATTTTACTTACTTTCCTATCTGTCACTGAATGGAATTACTGTCTGATGTGTGATACAACACTTAGAAAACCTGTCAATGTAACATCTGATTCAATACCATAATGTCAACTATGAGTTGCTCTTTCAAAAATATCCTATGATTAAATTTTTTTAAAAATGTGATGAATGTTACAGAACCTCACTTGTCTTGCTCTGAACTTCTGTCCCCTGTACATTTACATGAAATGAAAACATTCAATCAATAGACCATCCTATACTATCAGGAAAGCAAATCTTTTAGTAAAGGAGCCCCTTGTTACACTAACATTTTTATACATTCTTCTTTTTGCTGCCATACGACATTGCATTGCTATATACAGCATGAAGTGTCCTG
>NW_008649793.1:76280-118875 GCF_000695815.1 Acanthisitta chloris
CTCTACGTGTTCTTTGTCCGTTGCTTAATTTCTTGATTTTGTTTGATTCCTCCCCCCAAACCCCAAACAATTAGCCTACTTATCATCTAATTACTGCCAAGGCAAGCAGTATACGGATCTTCACCATCATGTAAAGCTTGAGTTGTTGAACGCTACATTTGCAATGTTTGTTATCTGACCTACTAAAACAGAAATCTTCTTGAGATTTGTAATTTCCTTTTACAAAATCTGTGCTTAATTTGTCTGGCTCCATAATATTTCCACATATTTTTTGCTGGAGCATAGTTCTCACTGAGACTAAAATTTTCTTCTAAATCAAAAGACAGATATGGAATTTTCTAAATAGTCTTTTGCAGTCCAAGATGTGAGTGGAATTTCAACCCATTATTTTCAGAGAGTCAAATCAGTGGATTTCCTTTCAAGTTTCTTAAGTTGGGATCAATATACAAGAGAAAATACCATGGTTTTGGCTTAAAGGCTCATTTATTTATATGTTCAACAGAGAAGCAATTAATTTGTTCATCATTTTTCTGTCTCTTAGTAGTTGTTTGCTATTAGTTTACAGTTTATCATCTGAACTTGCAATATTTCTTATCCAAGAGGTATTAATTGAATTATATTAAATTAATTAAATTTTTCTGCTTTTAAATATTAGGCAAGCACGTTCTTGCAAATTCATGTTAGATATAAACCTCATGTAAGAATAGCTGAGAAAGTGCAATATACTGTAAATTCTACCAAATAGAGTACTGTCAACATCTAAACATGCTAGATGTCTTTGGACCCTTATTTCATAGAAAACCCCCCCAACCTAATCCAAGCCAAATTAAACTGAAACCCCAAACCAAAACCCACAAAAAAAGCCAACCCCAAATCTCAAATTAAAAAATACAATTAGAGGCTCAATCCACACCAAGCCAAGTAGGAAGAGGACTGTAAATGCAAGAAAGAATGCCTAGCTCTAGAGAGAAGATGTGAACTCTTCAAATCATTTGTGCTCTAGCAACAGATCAAAGGGCAAAATCGAAGGTCTCCCAAGAGAACTTCAACCATTCCTTCTCTGTTGGATGAGAAGGGTCAGGGAAAAGTGTGAACCTAACAGAAAGTGAATATGAGAAAGTCCTGGAGGTAAACTAACCCATACTACCAAATTACATTACACAAAAAGATGCATACACATAAAATACTTGGAATATATGGTACTTCTAACTTCCATGTGACTTCCTCCCCTTTTTCTGTTACTTTTTCAAATCAGAAAATTCAGTTCCTAACTGCTCAATATTACACTTGAATTGGATTGATCATTTTATTTTAATTGATTCATTATGTGATTCTGAAAATAAATATCGGACTACTTGACAAAAATCTGTTAGAAATGTAATTATGCTTATTGTGCAGCATTGGATAAAAATCACAGTATTGTGGTGAATCAGTTTTGTATATCTATTATTTCTTTCCGTTAGTAGCATGAGACATTTCACTTTATGATGAACTGTGTAATTTTAGTGAGAGGAAAAAAGACCCACATCAAAATCTCTGTGTATGGAAAAGTTCAAAAGCTTTTATGAAAACTATGAAGTATATAAATAAGGTTATATTTTGCTCAGTGCAAAAGGAAATGTGGTAATATCTGCAGAAAACCCAATATAATTTCCTTAGCTGGACATCTTTGACATAATGTCAGCATCTAAAATGGGCATGCTATAGTCTGCACAGTTCTAATTATCTTTTAGATGGCTTTGCCTGGTATTGATTGCTGAGCATATTTCTCAACAGATAATAGTGATTTAAAACGATAATTCCTGATTAGGCCTGTGAAATATTTATATTCACACTATTACCCTACTTCTTATAATTAAATGACATGATGTTAGATTTGCATGCAAACATGCATCAATAGAAAGCATAAATTAGGTATTTACAGAAAGCAACTCTGCATTCACAGCTGTGATACGAAGCTAACAATGGATATAGGAGCCTGAAGTACCCTCTTTAGTGCAGTCAGTGCGGATCTGAGACTTGGGCAAGCAAAAAAGTGTAATTTGGGGGTTTTTGTTGGGCTTTTTATTTTTATTTCATGCTTATATTGTGGAATGTCAAATGGATGGAGGACTTTTGCTCATCTAGAATGACTGCTTTCAAAGGGAACACAAAGGCTCAATTTTATTGAAGGGCTGACGATAGCAGGATAGTTCAAGGGCCCCTGCTGTGTTTTTGCCGGACCCCAAGTATAACCTAGGTATAGAAGCTATAGTATAGTAGCTAAGTAACTAGTTAACTTGTGTCTAAACAGCATTTGTCAGGGGGTTAATAAAATTTTGGGCAGAGCTACACTGTTCTCTCACCAGCACACTACCATTGAAGAAACAATGTGGCCTTTTTATTCTTGTCTGGCTATCTGGGGTTTAACAAGGATTCTTGTCACCATGGTATCCCTATTCTTCCCCAAAACATGAAAGAAAAATGTATCTGAACTAGGAAAAAGCAAGTGGAAACCCAAATAAAATATACAGTCTGGTAAATGAAAGGATGTGATATTTAGCCCTGAAATTTAGCACAAAAGACAGGAAGAGAAAACATCTATTTCCTCTCTTGTGATGTAATAATATAACATTTATATTTACTCTTCTATTGTTTATTTGTTTCAGTTTGGTTGTTTGTTTTTTACTTTTTTACAAAAATGTTTAGGTTGATCAGAAATTATGACATAACTAATGTTCATGCTATCAAATTTTCCAATTGCTGCATTCATCAGGATGGCATTGTAAAGACCTCCTTTTTATTTTCCAACTTTGATAGAAAATTTTGGTGAAAGGAATAAATAAATTCTGATCAACTAATTCTGAGAGCAACCTAGCTTTGTGTTGCTTGTCACAAGAATGTGGGAATGCTTATTTCAACACCTCAAAATAATCACTCAGCTTCACAGTCAAATAACCCTTATTAGTGCCTCAGTAGGGGCCACACAGGGTATATTTAACATTAAATTTGTTTCTCAAGGATGACTACGGGACCCCAAATAATTTATAGAAGAGGCTAAGTGTCATATTCATTTTCTGATCTGCTCCCACACAGGAAGTTGAGATGTTTCCAATTCTGACCCAAAAGAAGATAATGGAACAATTAAGAACCACTGTATAACTTTTACTTTACTACCTGAATGAATTGTGGCCACCTGATGCTCACCAGATTCAGCAGCAGAGCAAGTTGTTCTGGAAAACAATACTCAGAGACTGTTGGAGAAACAATAGGACAGAGTGGAATGACTTTCTTAGATATTTCTCTTGTCTGCTGGAATCACTGTTGTGTTTAAATTCTGTAGTGAGATGCAGGTAGGATTAATATGCTGTAGCACACCTAGAAAAAATTCCTACTCCTCCATCTATATCCAGTGGAGAAAAATAGGTGTGATTTGTGTCTGGTTTTACTGTTTCACTCTGAAACCCTTGATTTCTATCACAGAGTAAACTGGGAACTCTATGTGTTCTATTAATGTGAAGACAGAAATTTCACAGACACGAAGTAGTCCCTATGTACTCTATAGAGCATATATGGGGAATTTGACATATTCTGAACATACCACATCTTCTATAGTCACCTCAGTATCCCCACACAGATTGCTGGTGTTCTGCAGCACCATCTGATGTGTCCTAGCTATGTTATTCTCTTATCAATAATGCAATTATCAGAAGGAACATTAGGAAGATATTTTTTTATGGAGACAGTCATCAGGCATTGGAATGGGTTGCCCAGGGAGGTGGTGGATTCACTGTCCCTGGTGGTTTCCAAGATGAGACTGGTTGTGGCACTTAGTGCAATGGTCTACTAACGGCATTAGGGTTGGACTTGATGATCTTTGAGGTCTTTTCCAATCTGGTTGATTCTATCATCCTATGATTCTATGTTGATACCAGTCAAACTCAACTGTAATCCAGTTTCATCCAGTCAAGATTTCTTTGTTTGTGAAAGGAAAACATGTCAGTGTTAGAATATTGTAATCTTACTATCATTATGGCACTAATGTCACCTACAGCCACACATGAACATGACTGCACATCCTGGTATGCCAGAGTTTCCTAGCAAAATATGCATTATCCCCAGTTTTGGAATTAAAATGTGATTTAATCAAGTATGGATAGAGAAAAAGATTGAGGTTCTTTTGATCTTTCTATGTTTTTGCTTTCCAGTGTGTTTGCAAATTTAGCCATATATGTAAATGCAGTGACAGAATTTGAATTTGGCGATTGTGGTGGTCTCTTTAGTACCAAACCTTCTATATCTTTTGGAGAAAGTGAAAAATAAACCACAAAGTTTTTATTTCATTTTCTATAAATCCCCCAAAGCTCTGGAAGAATCAGATAAAAGGTTTCATTTTGGTTCTGTATTTATTTCTGGACTTGGAGAAGGCACTTGTCATAGCCCTGGACATTGATCAGAAAGGAGCTAAGAAAAGTTGACATCATGGTGAAATTAAATTCCTTGCCATTTCTTGACAGAAGGTGACATACAAGCTAATACGTTTTTTTCCAGTATACCTGATGAAATTTGTCCAACATTGTAAGTATCCAACTCACAAGGAAAGTTCAAATTCAAGCTGCTTAAGTGAAAAGAAAAACCTGGAGATAAATCATGTGAATTATTTTAAGAGCTTCTGTGTTGCCAAAGAAATATTTTCCATCAGCTGATTGTGTTCAATTGATTTTTTCTGCACTGAATCTTTTGTAACACAGGACAAAGTACTTCCAGATTTTGAGGGTGTCAACACTTGACACAATATTTAGGAGTTCTTAATTTTCATTACTACTCATGACCTCTGTAATGTTCAGAGATATTTTATTTCCTAACCCTAAACTGATCTATATGACTGAAAAAAATGGCTTACATCTATTTGGTTGCATAAATTAGATAGTCATATGCTTATTCTTCTTGGAAACTAGAGAGTAAGGTATGTGTCAAGTTCTCTGTTTTACCAGTACCTATCATGTCATTAATCTTCAATCTCTGAATACTAATTTTAACGGAGGGTTTAAGCTGGAAGGGTAGTAGGAAACTGAGAGTTCATAAAGACCCTCTTCTCCATCTGGTTCTGAGAGAATAAATTAATTTCTACAGAAATACCAGGCATATGCAGTGAATACTCACTTTTTGTAGCGTTACATAATACCAAGTATTCATCTGGTGATTTGGCTGAGGAGAATTTGGGGCTCTGTCCCAATTTACTTTAGAAACTCTATGTGTTCATCCCAGACTCTTAGTGTTTCATCTTCAGATTTTCCCCAGAGTTACAGAAGATAATTGAGAGAGAGACTCAAATATCTGTCTTTTTTTTAAACACTGATATTATCATGCTTCAACTTGAATATTGGGTTCTTCTTACTGCTTAATTACATCTTCTAATGTATAAATTCAGTCTAAACATTAGATCTGTTCGAATTCACAAGTTTTCATTCTTATAATGGATTCTGTCAGCCCTTGGGTTTTGTGCTCAAATGTAGTTTGTAAAAATAAAATATAAAATTTTCAAATTGTTGGGTTTTTTTTTGAATATGTGAGCTGTCAAGCTAACTTTAAAATAGTTATATTAGCTATTGACATAAACATTCCAATTCAATGATATTGTAGCATTTTGGCTGAAACAAAAGTCATGATATTTTTGATGTCATAGAATACATAATGAAGAATAGTCTTTAAATGTTTTAGATTTTTAGGGTAAGTCTTAATGTTTTAATTATTCTTCTGAACTTATTTTGCCTTCAAAGATATAAAGTGCAAGTTTATGAAGTTTTTATTAGTTTTATATCTGCTGTGTATATGTATATTTAATATCTCTGAGACCAAACTTGTTTCTTACTTAACCTTTCTTTTTCTACAGATGTCCATCTCTCTTCCCTTTGTCATAGCATTTTCTGGCTAATACTTTACAAACAGACAATTTTCTAAGTATTAGAAACATCCTAAAGTTAATGAAATATTCTCAAGTTCATCATGCTTGGAAGAACACTTCTAATAAAAATGGTTACACATGACTTCACTGCATTTAGAGATCCAAATTGTGTTTTTAGTATAACTAGAAGTAGATCCATCAGAAACCTTATAGCTGCAGTAGATGTACTATGAAATTACAGATAGTTAACAAAGCAAAATGTAGATGATAGATGTCCATATCTGTGTTTTTCCACTTTCCACAGCTCTGAAAGCTTTTTCTGTTTGAAAATTAGTTCAGCAATGATGTTGGAATTTCAGTGTGACTGAAATATAATTAATACATTTTTTTCTATGAAATTATGATTTTCGTTGGATAGATGACCACAGTTAACCAAGTTACCAAGAAGCAGCAAGTTATACTATGCCAAGTGTAGAACCTCCTTCATGAAATGAAATACTCACTTAAATGTTTCCATTATAGGCTAGCAGATTTTGCTTGGTTACATGGCTCAGTTGACTTAGATGTAAATTGCTATGCTGCAATAACTGGCATACTACCATCTATGTTAAGAAATATGCCACCATTATATTTAATATTAATTTCAGGAGAAGTACTAGATATGCTAGTTACTATAAGCATTTTAATAACTAATTCTTAATAAATATGAATAGTAATTACACTCTCTGAATACTTTTGTGAAAATCAAGACTGTGATTGAGATTGGAACAACCATCAGCAAATGTTATCAATACTCGGTATAAGGAAGACATAATTCAGTCTTTATTAAGCTGTGAAAGTATCGTATGAGCTTTAAAAAATAATTCTGATGCATGAATTAATGTAAAATTCATGAATATTTGCTTGCTTCAGTACTTGCAGAGAATGTCTACTAAAGGGACTCTTTTAAGCTGCTGTCTCAGTGAATGACTTTCGGCATGCTAAATTTTGCCCCTGCAGAATCAAGGTCCGACAGCAAGCACATTATTAATTCCAATTCACCTATGCATGATATTAGTTCCAGTTCACCTTCACTGCAAGTGATTATGTAAGGGAATATTTGTAGGAAAGCACCATATTCACACGCGGTTCATTTTTATCTGCAACCTGCAGGGAGACTTGCTGCACCAAATTAAGTGGAAAATCTTATTCAAAACATCTTCCAACAGATGTTGGAACTTACTTAAAACAAATATTGACTTAAAAGCATTTGAAACACAAAATATATGCATGTATACCAAGGAACTAGAGTTTCACAAAAGAAAACACTCCTGTACTTGTGTCTCTCATGATAGAGTCCAAGCTGTAAGTCAGATAACTGAAAGAAATTAAACTTAATCTTAGAGGTATTTTTCAGCATTGATCATTCTATGAGTTTATGATTTCATGATTCTGTGATTCTATGGTTCTATGAACTGATGCACTTTTGTTTATTTCATCACTTACCACTGTCCCTTGCCACTATAACTTGGTCATATTAAGTTACTAGCAGACCTTCGACGGGCCATGAAACATAAGGAATTTCAGTCCATGGAATTTAAGTGGCATCATTCTGCTTCAGATTTGTTTTTATCCATTATGGATCAGATTTTATACATGGTCATTTTCTCTTCTGAGTGCTCAAAAATGCTCAGGGGACAGTCAGCATGGATGACATATTCTGCTAAACAACAGCACATCAATGCTGCTGTCTAAGCTTTCTAACACCCAAGGCAATGACTCCTCTAAATTCACTAGCTATGAACTCCCTGGCTGAACTCCCATGTCTCAGTACAAAACTTCTCTCAAGGGAAATGTAGAATTTCAGTAAGATAATGCTGCAAGGTCTGGAAAGCAAAAATGTCAATGAGAACTGCTGTCTTCTGTCTAGAACATCTACTTTAAGAAGAGTCTGTGCTTGGGTTTTCCAGTTCTCTTATGTTTTATGCAGACAAGTAGTCCAGTTAAATTCTAATCTAGCCTTTATTTTCACAAAATTAATATAAAAAGAGAAGAGTGAAATGAGGTGAATGAAAAGAGAAAATAATTTTTCGAGTTTTGACTAGCACGATTTTTTCCCTCAGACCTAACATGGGAGTTCACAGCCTGCTTGCAGCCAAAGCCTTGGCTGCCTCAAGGCACCAGGCAACAGACAGGGAGAAAAGCAACTAAAACCCAATGTTATAAAAATGGTAATGTGAAAAACATGTACTTCATCCTATATAATCCTAAATTTTATCTCTTTTTATCCTATGAACATCATTTTTCCATACTGATAGATATTCAAACTTCATCTGAAAACACTCTTCCTGACCTTTAGCTCTTTTGTAAGGACTCTGATTACATCAGCGGGCCTTGTAAGGTCTTCCTCTTCTCCACAGGTCAGCTCTGACATGCTGTATCTCATGAAGTCACAGAAGGGACCTCAGGAGGCCATCTAGTCCAATACCTCTTCTCACGTACATTCACCCAGAGCAAGTTGACCAGGAGTATGTCTGGACAGGTTTTGAGTATCTCCAAGGATGGACATTCCATAACCTCACTGTGCAACCTGTCCCAGTCACTCTTACAGTAAAAAAACCTATTTTCTGATGTTCAGGCAGAATGTCCTGTGTTTTATATTGACCCCTGAGTCAGTATTGACCCCTGAAATACACCACTAGTTACTGGTCTCTGACCAGACATGATGCCAATGATCATCTCGTACCTTTGGGCACAACCATTCAGTCAATTTACAATCCACTTCACTTCTGCTCACCCAGCCCATAGTTCAACATCTCATCTATCATAAACTTATGGTATGTTCTATTTGCTTAAGTGTTCTTAAATATCTGTGTCAGCTGGGATCACTCTGGTGTGTAAACATATAATCAAACATGTAAGTGAGAAAGTGTAGTTAAAGGTTTTTCAGGGGTCTCTGTCTCCTTGTTTTGCTGCTTTTTAAGCTCAGGCCCTTGCCCTATGTCCTTGTGTGTGCTGTTACAGCTGAACCTCTGCCCAACACTGCACCTGCTGTCCCTGACCCAGCATCACTGCCTTGGCTTCCTGTCCTGATCTCAGACTTGCATTCTCACTATGAACTTTTCTGTCAATCACACAAATTTTGACTGACTTGCTGCTCCCTGACTTTTCTCTTTGTAAGCACTTCTCCTTAGCAGCCACTTTCAAGATCTGCAAAGCTATTGCAAACAAAATCATAGTCTCCACATGAGAGATGCACTGGGATAGTCTCCTTTAGTGAATCTTTGCTAGATGTTTGAGCATTCAAGTACTCCTTTTTCAACCCTCTATGGAAAAAATCCCAGTAAAACAGGCATTCATGAAAAGGGCCAGTATTTCCAAATGTTCAGATGTCTAATTTAATTGGAGAGGTTTTTGAAAGATGTAGGTGAAATTTTACCAAGCACTATCCCAACATATAACTGAACAGTACTATGAGAGATTTGAAATTCAGATTTTTTATTTAGGTGTTGATTAAAGTATAATGCCTGGTTTGCTTGAGTCAGCAGCAAATATTATCTGCCTGGCACTAAATTCATATTGCCTTTCTCAATCTAAAGTTACTCAGCAACACAACTTGATGAAAGGGAGTATACTTGGCGCTGATTTCAAGGAAGAATCAGCTGTTGCAACTGTGAATATTCTACATGAGGTACTAGAAGGTCATCATGATTTGCTCTATTTTATTAAGGGAAAAACCTGAAGCAGAAAATGACAAATAGTTTGCTCAAGGTTATCTGGCAGTTGCAGATCTACAAATAAGCTTAAGCCTTCTTAATCTTATAAAAGGGGAAGAAGACAAGATTGGTTTCCTCATGGAATGTGTTGCGCCTTCATTGGAACTATTTCTGAAATAAATGGGAAAAAAAACAAAGAAAGTATTTGTTAGTAATTAGGCAGTAACTTCCCCCCTGCTGCCCAAATATTTTTCATATTTCTGAGTACTCAATAATTGTATTTCAGGAATTCCTTTCTGAAAACACAAGAACTATTTTTTTTAAGCAGTGCTTGCTATGTTTAAAATATTTTTTCCATTTGACATGTTAGTTTTAAGAGGAATAGGTTGTACTTGTGACATTTTATAAAAAGCTCTTCTTGTGTATATAGACAAATACAGCCAAAGTGTCTGAAAGAGGCTTGCTTTTTTTTATCACTTCTCTTGTATCTAGAAGCTCAAATTATAGTGAATTCTAATTTGACATTATACTTCATTTTAATCTGATTTTAATCGGGCCAACATTTTTACCTTTATTACTAGAAACATTTTCTTTATTTATGATAATCTAAAGAAGATAGTGTTTCAGGAGCTAAAATAATTTTTACTGATGTCTTTTAGTACTTGAAAAAGGTATCTGTTTTGGAACTGCTGAAGAAAATACTTAAATTCATAGTCTGAAAAGTGCTATGTTTGGGACTTTATATAAACACTTGGGCTTATTTTTCAATTTGAAGTAAAATTATTTCTTTTCCTGCCTGAGCCTACTTCTCTCATATTAATGACCTGATCTGGCTTCCTTCACACATCTAATCTCCTTTCTCATGTACTTTATTTTCTTCTACCACAAAGGTTAAGCTTTTCTGTGCAGAAGTCAACTGAAAACATGAATTTCTTTCAGTCCTATATCAAGCTTCACAAAGTTTCCATTCTTCTAGGCATCATATTTTCATGAGTCAAATCAAAAAATGTAAAAGAAGCTATGAAGAGAGTAAGATCTGATCATCTGAAGGTACTTGTGGGAATGCTTTTAAAAGCATGCTCAGGAGTTTTGCAGGAGAATGGTCTATGAACCTGAGGAAGTTTCATGCAAAATCCTGTGCACAGGTATGACACTGCACAGAAACAGAAAATCAGATGCTGTTTGGAAGTGTAACACTGACATATGGGTTTATTAAATATTCATTAAATGTCTTGCATAAACATATCTTTGATAAAGATGCCTGATTCACTGGGCATGCACAGTTTTGCTGTCTGCATGGAGAGTGTACATGTTTTGGATTATTGCATGGAAATTCCAGGTGCAAAAAAGAGCAACTAAATACACTGAAGACTTAAATTGCTAACTGAGGGAATCTACTTGCAATCTGGTGTGGCATCAGTTTCTAGGCTGCCCTCTCAAAAATGTGTGTCAAGTTAGACATGTTAGATAGAACTTCTTAGGTCTGAGTATTGAAATCAGTTCACACAGCTTCCTTTGGGTTTTGAGTTTCTCTGACATTTTTTGGTTTTGCTTTCTTTTTTTTTTTTTCAGATGTATGTCTGTATTCTCTAAGCAAGCAGTATGCAAAGTCCTACATTCTTCAGCAGTGTCTGCCCTTTCTGCTGGTAGGACATTTCTCAGATCACTGAGCTCTCCAGGCTTCTCTGATCCTCGTGTTTCTGAGATAAATACTACATGAACACTAGTCTTGCAGACTCTTTTTATCAGTGCTCCCAAATGAGAGTATTGCACGTTTTTTTCTCCAGAATCATTTGTGTATTTGTGAATGTGTCTCCAAAAATCTAGAAGCAGGATTATCAGTTAACGAGAAAATTTGGTCAGTTAAACAAATGAAATAAGGTGCACTGAAAATATTGGAGACAGACGATGATCTTACTCTAAGGGCTAGTCAAGGATAAAAGATGCACTCTGAGTTTTAGCAGAGAATTAGAGGAAACTGCATTAGGTTGATAATATTAGTCAATAACTCACTGATCTATCTCAATTTCAAATGGAAACTTGTTGTGCAAATAGTTAGTAAGCAAATAAAAAGGGCCTTAAAACCATGAAACTGTGAAAAGGCAGCTTTGTAAAATAAACTAATTAATACTCTGTATTTTACTGTGTTTTCAATGACAATGAAGTTCTTTCATTCCTTGCAAGTAGCTGGACTTCTAGTCCTTGGAGACTTGACTCTGGAGAGGCTCTTATGAGACCTGTACTGTACATCATTGTCGTGAGTTAATTGAGCAGTTAGTGGGAGACAAAATAGTAGGCATAGGTTTTGTTTCTGGATTAATGTACAACTTGTGTACTGTTACTGACAGAAATATGGGTAATTTTTCATGGTGATTAGACATTCAAATTATGTAACTAGTCATTGAAACAGAAAGGTATACCCAGCCCTTTTATTTTCATTGATATAGTTTTCTTTCATAGATTCTAATTAACATGAAGGAATCAAAATTTCTATTGAGACTGAGAATGTAATAGGGAATTCTCTGAGAATTTCACCAAAATAAAAAATACTTATTCATGGGGAGAGAAGTATTACATTGCTGATGTGGATCATGCCCTGATTATCAGAAAGCATGGTGAGTTTTATATCCCCCAAAACTATAGAGACAGTTTTAAAGATGTGAGATAAAGTATGATTTTGGTTTCCTGATTTTTGGTTTTTATTTTGTTTCCTTTTGAATGAGTTATGCCTCTTGTGTGAGTCTGTACACAAAACCAGTCTTCCTGAGTCATACACAGAATTGCAAGTGTTCACAGAATGAGGCTTAAATTAGTAAAATGCTTTTATTTCCAATTGCTTGATGCAATGAAGTAATTTATTCAACCCATGCATAAGTGAGTCGACTGAATCCATCTGAGGTATAAGTGGGCATAAATCAAGCTAAGTCTTTGGAATCGCACCAGTTTTCTTCAATGCCGAATTTCTCTCACTCTAACAAAGAGTGGTTAAGGTGGGTTCAGTGTAAATAGTTTAACAACATTGGTCTCAATAAGATGAGAAGCGCATCATTTTACTACACAGAATACTGAGATTATTTGAAAAAATCTAGGTTAATGTCTGAAAACTCATAAGAAGGCCATAACGATTAGTTTTAGAGGCATTGTTCAGTGTAAAAAAACATAAAAAATTGATTGCCTTTACAATTTTTTTTATCTATACTGGATTTATAAAAATAAGTACTCATGAGTTATATGTCTTACGGATTTATTCTAGGATTACTTTATTTTTCAACTCTATGCTCTTTATTCTCTGTGATATACACTGAAAGTGAAAGTGTGCCTGTGCATGCACTATGACAGTATGGGGAAATTTGTTTCAGTATTTAGAGAACTGGGGCAACAGTGGTGGAATTTATTTTAGAATATACGAGTATCTGGATGTAAAATTATGGAAATAGGTTAATGAACTATTTGCCTTGAATATGACGATGTGCTAGCTACAACAAATCAAATCTGATATAGTTGATATCAAAGTAAGCTCATGACTGCAGACAGTTTTCCTGAAGTCAGGGGAGGAATACTACTCAACATTTAAAAAAAAATATTATTCAACAGATCATAAAGGACAGGGAAGAGAATTGCATTTCCCATCTTGCAGTCCTGTTCCCAAGGTCAAAGTAATAGTTCTTGAGAATGTGGGTCATACTTAATGTCCTCTTGGAACTCCAACAAATTCTAACAGTGAAATTATTATGTTGTTCTGATACTCTAAAACCCCATTACAACCAGTTATTACTCTGCCCAATATTCTTGTGATATCGTTAACCCTCTGTCACAAATTAGGATATCGAGACTCAGGTATATAAAGTTTTTTACTGAATTCAACTTGAAAATCACTCACAGATTTCTAAATATCATTCTTATCTCCTCTCAGTCTTCCGTTCAAATCACTGAGCCTAAAAACAAACTGTTTATTGCCAATTAAAAAGTTCTAGAAATAAATTTAGTAAAACTTTGATTTATATTCTGTTAAATGGGAGAGTTAAATGCAACATTTCTGATTACAGCATCCCATCTTTAAGTGTTAAATGAAGCATTTTAACAGCTTTCACAAGTTGAAAAGTGATTTGGATTAATCAAGTCAAATTCTGCGCTCTCTGATACTTGACCAAAGCAGAGTCACTCCATTCACATTGATTTTAATCAGATTTCTGGAGATAACAGAAAGGAAATAACCTCATTGTATCTCATTTTATAGGAGATTTTGATATCTTTATGTTCTGTACATTTGGGTAGGTATTTATTTCAGCTCACAGCGGGACTAAAATATTTACAGTACTGATTGTAGAAAGATTATAGTGTGTTTTATCTGGTGATCATAATCACTCCCTTATTAATTCTGAAAGACCTAGCCAGAGACAAGAACAAAACTCCACCAATCCCAAAAGAAATACACAGAAATGGAAAATCTTTGCCTCCCCAAAATTTAAAAGGAGATCTTTCCATTGAAAACACTTAGTTTTTACTATGGTAATAACATCTTGGCTCAAAACAGTGATTGTTTCATTAGACAAGAAATCTACTTTTATTCTTTTATAATAAGTAAATAAATAAACATACATCACTAGATGTTGAAGCTTGCAGTGCTTAATTTCTTTTCCAGTGTTGAGTGACAAGTTTCATTTTTATCATGCAATCAAAGATGACTTGTTTCTTTTATTATCTTGACAGGAAAAGAATTGTTTAGATTATTAATATCAGTTGGGTGCTGACAAGTGAAAGAAATATCCAGCTTTCAGTGACTGACTAAAACAAAACCAGAATTGACCTTGGAAGATGAAGATACAAAAATAGAAACTCAAATATTTGAATTTCAGTGTCTTCTTCCTGGCAGACACCTGTATGCAATCTGACTAAATAAAGGCTGTAAAGGTACTTAAGAGCACAAGCACATGTCTTAGGAAACTGCTTATGTGTGGCAAGAATGGTGATCTAAACACTTTTCTTTAGGAACTTTAAATCATATTTTAATGTGGGTAAAACTCAAGTCATTCTGAGGTTACTCAGACTTACAAAAGTAATTATGTTGACTGTTCCTCATTAGGTCAGTAAGTTATACAAGATTTTTGGTATGATTGGATTCCTATGTGGCAGGAAATAGAAATCTGAGATATAAAGGATTACAAATCTGGTACTGTCAAAGAAATAGATGGAATATCACTTATGCATCGCTAATGCAATGACTTTCAAGTTGAAGAAAAGATTCTGGTAAAAAGCAGTGGGTAAATAAATGCAGTCTTAAGAGCAGAGGTTTTTTTTTTTATTTTTCTGGTCACAGATGCAGTGAAAGGATGGTCTTTTTTACAGAAACTAGGTTTCATAAAAACTGAAACCAAAGCATTGGTCCCACAGCTGTCAATTTTGTTTTCAGCTATTACCAATAGGCATAGACACTTCATTGATGTCCATCTCTGTGAAAAGACCAAATAAGATGTTTTTAAAGCAAAATACTTCACCAATCAGTGATTAAACTGTCCTGGCTATAGCATTGAACAAGTTATAGTAGGTGACACAATAGCTAAAAAAAATACTAAGCCATGGACCCCTTCCAAATATTTCTAATTGTTTCAATATATATTTGAGGGAGAAAACACATCATACTGTGTGCCTAGTTCCCGAGCAAGGAATGAAGCTATAAATTACTGGTGTTTTCTGATTTTAGTTTTGCATAATTACAAGTAGTATGTCATATGACCCTTAATGAAATGAGGTAATGTAAATGGATTTACAGTCAACAGATATCAATTAAATTTCCTTTTCAAAAATGTGATGTTCTTTGAGCATGTTCCATTCTTGTACTTCTTTTCCAACACTAAAATATCACTTTTTGTTGATTTAAGTATTAGTCTTGTTAGATTTCTACCTGTAAAATCTTTGGAGGAATCTTGCATAAATTCATTTATCTCAGATATTGTGGTTCAGTACTTTGGAAGAGTTTTGGAGATAAATGCTTTAAAAAACAAAAGGTTGTACTGAATTCCAAGAAGCAGCTGTCCATTATGTTAAGAGAGACTCAACATCTTTTGTCTAAGACCAAGGTTCCTGGAAGATTGCCAGCTTCCTGGCCCTTCCTCTTCATTTCTGTGTCTTTGTCTCCTACAACAGCTGCCTAGGCATGCTAGGTCACATAACCACCAGTCCCTTCTCTCTCTGCCAAAGCAGCCTTGCCAAGGTAATGCTGGATACAATGGTCTTTATCTTAATTAGATAAAATTTGTTCAAAGGAATTTCCAAGGCTGTCTGGATAATGACAATGAGATTGATGTCTACAAAAAAGGCCTTGATTCTTAGAGGGCTAGGACATGCTAATACTACTTTATGGGTGTAAGACTGGATTTATATGACTGGATTTTTATCCAGACAATCCAAAGCATGAGCAGGGAGAATCAATTTGTCTGCAGGAATCTGTACAGACATGGTCACAGAATGTAGAAATGAAAACACCACTGTTATCACTCAGCCCTAGGATACCCTTCAGTCATCATGGATAGAAAAAATCTACCAATACAAGGATAACAAATCCTCCTAAACTACATTATTGAATCTTCCAAGTTAATGAGGAAAAAATAAAAGGAAACAGTTTTGTATCCCTTCATTATTTAAATCATTGCAGGAATGTTTTGCCTTCCTGTAGGCAATAAACATTTTATTTTAATATTTACATTTGCTTCAGAGGCTCTGTTGGGTTGATTTAAACTCAAAGCAAAATATTTTATCAAATTATTTGGGGGGAAAACAAGTCATCATTTTAGAATATTTGCAAAAATTTAATTGCATAAGCTAAATTGATTCTTATCATTTTTAGGCTATTCTGTTTACTTGGAGATGTGTGAATATTTAGCATATGGGAATATGTTAAAAGCACAGGAAGTTTACTAAAGGGGAAAGAAGGAGCAAAAGGATACAAACAAGAAATTGACCCAGTTACTGCATGAGATCAGGTCCAATGATACTAACTATATCTCATAACAATGGTATCTGTGCAGTCTTTAATACTGGTGAGGCAGAAATAAAGAGAGAGAAATTATTTTCTCAAGTATAATAGTGATTTTAGAAGTGTTTGTGAAAGGATGCAGTTCTATATGAAATAAAGAATCATCTCCAAATATATATGTATTACACATCATAGTAACAAAAAGTAACATTACTTAAAACATGACGTGAGAGGAGCTGATTGCCATTTTTCTCGCAAATTATATTCCCATAAAACTTGGAGTTACACTGAATTATTCTTCCTGTGTGAAACAAGTTTTATTTTTCTTCATAGCAGTTACATACCCTAGAAAGCAGAGAACTGGATCTTAAGTTTGTAGGAACTCTGCCAGGAAATGTCTATTATCCTGGGATATTGTTAACTAACAGACTAAGAAGTATGGAACCATATGCATCAGATTACAAACACCACAGTATCTCTCATTTTCTACAGAAATCTGTCGCACAAGTGATTTCTCTGCTACAATTTTTTTCTCTAGGTAAGTTGAAAGCAAGAAATTTCTGACTTTTTTTATTCATACTGTACTGAGTGTTTATATCTAGGTGTTAGTTGTGAGGGTACTGAAGGGGAGGCCTCCATTAGAGGTGGCCAGGGCTGTCCTGTGTGGGACACAGCTAGTTCCAAAGGACCCACAGCTGAGCCCATCAGGCAAGCTGGTGATGCCTCTGTGAAAACATACTTTGAAAAGGTTGTTGCATAGTCAGTGAGAAAAGAGGGAAAACATGAGAGATATATCTGCCCATGAACATCAAGGTCAGAGAAGAATGAAGGTGAGGAGGTGTTCCAGATGACAGAGGAAAGATTCTCTTGCAGTTGATAGAGGATACCATAGTGGAGCAGATAGCCACACTGGAGTCCATGGAGGAGCCCATGATGAAGCAGGTGAATATGCTCCAAAGTAACTGCAGCCCATGGAAGACCCACGTTAGAGCACAGGAGAAAAATGAACAAGAACCAGAGAGGAACAGTAATGGATTGGCAACAGTCTCCCACTCTCCATACCTTCTGTGGCCCTTGATGAGGGAGGTAAAAGAGACAGAAATGAAGAAGTTGACACTGGGAAAAGGGGGATAGGGAGATGTTTTAATTTTGTCTTTGTCACTATTGAAATCTATTTTAACTGACAATAAATTGAATAAATTCTCTCCAAATTCCGTCTCTTTTGCTCATTATGGTAAGGGGTAAGTGATCTCTGTGTCTTTACCTTTATCCACGAGCTTTTCCATCCCATAATTTCCCCTCTGTCCTGTTGAGGAGGGAGAGTGAGAAAGCAGCTGGATGTACATTTTGCAGCCAGCTAATTCAACTCCTAGCACACCCACAGGAGATTCCATTGTACATTACAGGTCCTTGCTACTTCTTTCCTTCTAAGACTTTCATCTAAATTTATTCCTTCTAGTGGTTTCCAGTATTCTTCTGAAACCTTCTTTAGATTCTCAGCAGTATTTACCTCACCAAATACAAATTTGAAGAGTGAAACAGTCAGTTACTTATGTTGCACAGCAACACATTCATCAGGCTTTTAAATACCATTCAGGAACTTGTTTAAAGAAGCTAAGTGATAAGCCAGATTTTGAAAGGTGAAACAAAAACCCATGATAATTTGCTGAAATAAGACTCAGGAAAAACATTTTCTTTTGAAATTGTGTTTAAAACATTGTGATGCTTCACAGATTGACTTTAAGTAATAATAGTGATAGCAAAAGTGTCACATTTGTTTATTTACAGTGGAGATATCATTTTCTAATAATTTGTTAGTCAATCCCTAATCAGCACTACATGATAATCCTGAAATGCTTTTGCTGACAGTGAAATTATGGTGCTCCAGTGAGTTATAAAACCAGAAAATTTGTTTAACTAGGCTTTACCTTTTTTGCAACAGATTAGGCAAATGATGTACTTACAGTATATGAATTTGCAACCACATCTGCAGGTAATGGCAAACACTTGAAGTGGTGCATGGAAGAGAAACTCAGAATTAATGCAAAAGCACTGATCTCCAATCCCCTGACATGTAGATGTTAGATTCCTTACAATAGCACTCTCTTATATAGATGAGGTCTCACATGTTTATTGTTAGTAGTCGCAATATTGACAAGACCTATTCTTGATTGTAAACTCTTGTGAAAAATAATATTGTTACAGTATCTCATTCCAAAAACCCCTAATTGCCAGAGGAAATTGCTTCCTGAAATGTGTTGTGGGCTGCCACAGAAAAATGAGGAAGTGTTGTGGTTTAAACCCAGCTGGCAACAAAGCCCCACACAGCCACCTCTGTCCATTCCTTACATTACATTTCTGGTTAAACTAAAGTTATGCCACCTTCCCCTGTTCTGAAATCTGGTTAAATATGAATGAACTACAGTGACATGATCAGCAATTAAGAGATCAATTAATTAATTAATATAAATTAGTCCAGAAAGATATGCAGAAACAATGACCTTGGACTTAATGACAGATCATAACTTCACAGTTATTCATAAAGTTATTAGAACCTTATAAATAAATCAATTTTTTTCTCAATTGTTTACAATGCTTTGAGTCACTGGAGCTCAGAGCTCCAGACAAACTATTAATTGAATGTTTGTACACAGATATAAGTATAGATCTCAGGTTTATCCTCAGATTGAGTCTCAGTGTTCACCTAGAAGTGAATTATATTTATAAGCTTTTCTCTGTGGTGAAATGTTCTCAAAAAATCTGCTCAATTTAAACTTAATATACTAATATTTCAACTACACAACATCTAATACATTGTAATGTGAATAATTCAGGATCATGCCAATACAGAACTTACTCTAACTAGTGATGATCAAACTATGAGGGCCTACCAATTCGCTCAAACTGAAGGCGGTTCGGTGTTCTAGTTCTCTTACTGGAAAACATCCTGTGTTGTCTGACATAATCAGAAGTGGATGGTACTGGCACATATGACTAGACAAGGCATCTCACCGAATTGAACTAAGGCTACTGTGATAATTTTAAATCATGAAGAAAACAGTTTTACTCTATAATGAATGGCTTTCCAGTAAGCTGGGTGTGAGATAAAAATGAATTCTATCTCCTGCTTTTCCAAAATATTTGTTGAATATGTATGGGAACATTCAAAAGAGTAAAAGATAACATTTTCCCTGTGTATGCATCACTTGAATGACCATAGGCTTGTTCTCTGCTCCAACAGTTGCAGTGCAATTAATATTGAAGTTTGAAAAAGTATTTATTAAAGACTTTAATCAAGTATTTGATTAAAATGATGCATATGTCATTGATTAACCAAAATCAGAATGAAAATAATGTGCATGATTAATGGTGAAGCTGAGAGCAAGTTAATTAATTCAGTTCTCTGGATCATTTATATTCTTTCAAGTAGACAATTATAAAAAGATATGAAAAGAAATAAATAATACTCCATCACACTTGACCACTCAAAGTTGGAACATAAAATAGGTATCTGAAATGTAGGAAGTTTTATTCATATAATCACAGAATAATCAGAGTTGGAAGGGACCCTTGAGGATCATCTAGTCCAAATCCTGGCCCCACACAGGACACCCCTAATAATCACACCATTTTCTTGAGAGCATTGTCCAAATGCCTCTTGAACTCTGCCAGGCTTCGTGCAGTGACAACTACCCCAGGGAGCCTGTTCCAGTGCCTGACCACCCTCTGGGTGAAGATCCACTTTCTAATATCCTGCCTAAACATCCCCTGAAAGCAACTTCAGGTCTTTCCCTCTGGTCCTGTCACTGGTTGCCAGAGAGAAAAGGTCAGTGCTGCCCCTCCACTTTCCTCAATGAGGAAATTGTATACAGCAATGAGGTTTCCCCTCAGTCTCCTCTTCTCCAGGCTGAACTTACCAAGTGACCTCAGTCGCTCCTTATATGGCTTCCCTTCAAGGCCCTTCACTAGCTTCATTGCCCTCCTTTGGACACTCTCTAATGACTTACTATCTTTCTTATATTGTGGTGCCCAAAACTGCACATAATATTCAAGGTCGGACCAGATCAGCGCAGAGTAGAGTGGGACAATCACCTCCCTCAACTTGCTGGCAATACCCTGCCTGAGGCACTCCAGGACACTGTTGGCCCTCCTGGCTGCCAGAGCATACAGTTGACTCATATTCAACTTGCCATCAACAAGGACCCCCAGGTCCATCTCCATGGCACTGCTTTCCAGTACCTTACTCCCCAGTCTTTACATACATCCAGGGTTGACTCATCCCAGATGCAGAATCTGGCACTTGCCCTTGTTAAGCTTCAAATATTTGGTGATTTCCCAGTTCACTAATTTGTCTAGGTCTCTCTGCAAGGAGTCTCTGCCTTCAAGGAAGTCAACACTCCTCCCAGTTTTGTATCATCTGAGAATTTACTAAATGGTCCTTCAGGTCCTGTGTCCAAGTCATTTATGAATTTATTGAAGAGTCCTGGGCCTAAGATGGAGCTCTGTGGAACCCATTAGTGACAGGTCACCAGCCTGATATAATCCCGTTCACCATAACCCTTTGTGCCTGACCCATGAGCCAGTTGCTCACTCATCACATAGTGTGTTTGTCCAGTTTTGTGCTGGACATTTTTTCCAGAAGGGTCTTGTGAGAGATGATATCAAAAGTTTTACTGACATCTAAAATGATTATATCAGCTGGCCTCCCTTGATCCACTAGGTGGACTACCTTGTCATAAAAGTCTTTTTTGTTTTTCAGTTTCTCCAGTGCCATATGTGAAGAAGTAAATAAATCTTGCAAGGAAGAAAAATCAAAAAGCTTCAAATTTTTATATTAATGCAGGGATTATATATTTTCCCATGTTTAAAAAAATAAATAAAATACTATTTTTTACTGCAAAACAGCAAGTGAAAGGACATGCTGGACACACAATGCTAGGATTTTGAAGGCTTGGTGTAAGTGGTGGATCAAGAAATCTGTATTTAAGAAAATATGATTATTCAAATTTTAAACCTGAAACCTGCAAGATGTTTAACAATAAGGTTGTTCAAATTGTTAAACATCTCTCAGGTTGATTTCCATAGTTTTAATTGATGTACCTTCATTATTCTACCTGAGATGTTTTTGGTGCCCAGAAACTCCAGACAACACACTACCACTACAGTCCTGAGTGACTACCACAACACATGGACCCCAAAGTCATGGACTAAATGAACCCAATGGACATTTTGTGGACATTTTTGAATATTTTACAGATATTTCACAGTGGTGTTTCATTGACTAAGGGAATGATATCTGTGTATTGTAACAAAGGGTGGGAAAGGGGGGGGTGGTTAATGAGGATGTATTGGATAGTGTGGAACAAGCACAACATAAGTGGTATGGAATAGGATGTGTGCTGGCTTTGGCTGGGGTAATTAATTTTCCTCATAGTAGTAAATATAGGGCTACATTTTGGATATGTGCTGAACATGGTGTTGAGAACACAGAGATATTTTTTGTTGCTGAGCAGCACTTGCACAAAGTCAAGGCCTTTTCCATTCCTCATACTGTCCTGTCAGTGAGGAGACTGGGGGTGCACAAGAAGTTGGGAGGATACACAGATGGGACAACTGATTTCAGCTGAACAGAGTTATACTCCATAGCATACTGTTGCTCAGTGTGTCATCTAGGGAGGAAGTTGGCCAGGGGCCACTGCTCAGGGACTGGACATTGGTTGATTGGTAATGAGAAATTGTTTCTCATTTGCATCACTTGTCTTTGGGGTATATTTAGATATCTGGTTTTTAGTTTTTTACTATCCCCCACTTCATTAAATTATTATTGCTGTTGTTGTTATTTTTTTGTTGCTATTTCAATTATTAAACTGTTCTTACCTCAACCCATTTGTTTTTTCACTTTTACCCTTCCAGTTGTCTTCCCCCCATCCTGCTGGAGAGAGGGAGGGAGCAGTTGTTTGGTGCTCAGTTGTCATCTGAGGTTAAAACGCAATAGAGCATTATGTCATATTGCTAAATAAAATCTAGCAGAAACCACTGTCTGACCCTGAGGCCAGCTGGCACAGGCTCACTAATTTCACATGGTACAGTATTTGGCCCAAGGCTCTTTCAGGGCCCATATGGTGTCTCTACAGCCAAAAAGTAAATCCAATTCTGTGTGTGTATATGTGTGTCTGCATATGCAGGAGGGGGTTCAGTTCAAAGTCAGTCAAGAAATTGAATAAATGTGCTACAATTCATTATGAGGGTGTTTCTACAGCAATAAACTGATAGCTTTTGTGCCCAGCCCTGATGTGTGGGGTGGAATCTTGTGTGGGTATTTGAAGTTACAAAGCCAACTGGACTAATGTTGGAGGACCTTGTAGAGCAGGGAAAGACAGATGGTGCATTATTCTCCCTACCATCTATGGTAAATGATCCCTAGCATATGCTAACACCTACATCATGCTCAGGCAATGTCTTGGAAAGCATTAATTGGAATGGCTCAAGTATGCCAGGGAGCATGAAAACAGTTAAGCAGTATGGATGATCAGCAGTATAATGCTGACTTTGCCTCCTGACACTGTTCTATTTAACAGTACAGATGTAAGCTATCTGTTTCCATTGGCAGTAGAGGAAGGTTTGGGTGACTTGGTAAGCTTTCTGAGGAATGCATTTACTTTTAATTATACAGTTCAGCCCCAAATGAAATTAAAGATCCAGGAGCTGAGTCTTTAGGTAAACCAATTCCAGAAAAAAGTAAGCTTATGTGTTGATTTTCTTGGCACTTTTTGGTCCTTTGTTCATTTGTTTGGCTAGGTTTTTTTCTTTTTCTTGATATGTTGAGTCGTGGTGTACCAGACAGCTAGGTAGCAGGAGTAGCAAAGGGAGGACTACTTTGATATTCCAAAATACTTCGGTACACCCTGACACTTTGAATTTCTTCTTTACTTTTTTTTTCCTTTCTGCAGTGCATGTATGAGCTGTCTAAATCTCATTAAGATATCAGTATATATAATTTATGATTACTTCATTTTACAGAAAGTCTAACAGCATTCATTTGTGTGTCAAAGCTTATTTAGTATTTTGCTATCAATGCAGCAGTTCATGAGTCTTACAGTCTGAAGTTTATCTAAGCTTACATCAGGATAAATTACATTAGGTAAGAAATGTATAAATGTTTAATAAAAAGTAAAGAGAAAATCACAGCAGTAACAGCTTCTGCCTTACACTCCTCAGGCAAGTGCCTAAGCTTAGGTTAATCAAGCGCTTTGTACCTGGAACTAATGCTAAGTGTCATTGGGATCCTATACATGGACTAAACATTATATGCCACTGGGTCAGACCTCAGGTACATGCGCTTGAACCTATGCTCATATTTGCCCATACTTTGTTGGACACATCTGAAGAATAAGATGGAGGAGTTTCTTTCTAACCACACTGTAGCATAATAAATCAGGCTTTTTTTTCCTGATATCAAACAAAAACCAAATACAGACTTCAGTGCTCAGGGCTCAGGTCTCACCTTGGCCAGAGCTGGGCTGGACTGGTTTCAACTCTTGTCTTGGGGCCAAGTGCTTGTTGCATTCTCTGCCAGAGCCTGATCTCTGACAGTGCCTCTGTGAGAAGGGTCTGACAAGCCCAAGGGTTCACTGCCCAACAAACAAGAGCTTCTGGAAGGGCTGAGCCTGGGAAGGCTGCAGGGCCATGCTCACACTCAGGTGGGAGCAGCCAGAAGACAGCAGATCAGGGCAAAGAAGCACAGAAATAAGCCCAAGATGAACATCATACCCCTCCCTCCCAGTGAAGGCACTGGGATACTGAAGGCTTGCCATGTTACCCCTTATTTCTCTGCTGTAGAGACATTAGAGGGATGCTGTAAGAGTGACAATAGCATCAAAGGAATGGGTGGATATTAGTAAGCTTTCGATATTACAATTTAAGGTCAGAATTTTTAGATGTTAATTACACACATACACAAAAAAAAATTGAGTTCCCATGTGGCATGTTTTCTTTTATCCCTAGTGATATACTTTTGGTTATAAGTTAACTTAAGCTTGAATACAAAGGGTATTACAACCCCACCTTGAGGACTACATCCAGTTCTGGGGTCTCTGACATAAGAAGAATGTGGGCTTGTTGGAAGGAGTCTAAAGGAGGGCCAGGAAGATGGTCAGAGGGCTGGAACACATCTCCTATGAGAAAAGGCTAAGATAATTGGGTTCATTCAGCCTGGAGAAGACTTCTGGGTGACCCAATTGTGGCCTTCCAGTACCTGAAGGGAGTCTACAAGAAAGATGGAAAGAAGCTTTTTACAAAGGCATGTAGTGATAGTCAAAGGAGGAATTGCTTCAAACTGAAAGAGGTTAGGTCTAGATCAGATGTTAAGAAGAATTTATTTACTGTCAGGTTGGTGAGACACTGGAACATGTTGCCCAGAGACATTGTAGATGCTCTATCCTTGAATTGTTCAAGAACAGGTAGGATGGGGCTTTGAGCAACCTGGTGTAGTAAAAGGTGTCCCTGCCCACAGCAGGGGGCTTGGAACTAGATGATCTTTAAGGTGCCTTCCAATCTAGGCCATTATATGATTTGTTTTATGACAATACAAGATTTCTACTGATCTAAGTCATATAATGATATTTCTAGAACACAGAGATGAATTTAATCAATTTTGGAAAACTGTATCTACCAAGTAGCTCATACTCTAATAAAACTTTTTATTGTTTTGCACCATTTAAGCAATTTAGTTAAATACACTTGTAGGTAGACAGGAACTCCTGACTTTTTTCTTTGCCCTGGCTTAGTCTTACTATAGATAAGACACATGACTCAAAAAATACTGATATATTTCCAATTAAAGTCAATTTATGCTGCCTCCCAAGAAGATTCAGCAATTACTCTCTGTCTATAAAATGGGTCAATAAACCTAGTCTTACTTTTAAGTCAACAATGCCATCTGGCCTTGATGGTTTCAGAGCAGAGGTTAATAAACACATGATTAGTCTGTCTTCCTGAAATGTTTAATGCTTAACTTTGGAAAGACTGACATCCTGAGTCATCAAGTGTATTTGCTATTAAAGGCTTTTGAAGGAACTATCAGAACCCCTTAAGATTTTAGTACATGACAAGTTCCTTGATAACTATTTGCACAAAAAAAGAATCAGGATTTGCAAGCACATAAAGTGCACTTCAGGCTTCCTAACTCTAATCAAACAGGCTTCATTTCCAGAGGGCGCTTGATATAATATTCCTTATAATTAAAATATATTTAGTTCCAAGTGCAAACTTAGTTCTTGGCCTTCAGAAGCCAAAAGGGATAAGGATATTGTTAATGAAGCTAATTAGTTAAGGCATTAGCTAGGATTTAAAAGGGTATTTCCATCTAGCAATTACTGGATATGTCATTCTGCATTGCTTTTGGGTTTGGGGTTTTGATTTTTTTTCAGTTTGCATATGAAGCACCCCTTTTCAAAATTTTCTGTCATCTTGGAAACAAAATATTTTTGATTAATAAACATAGTGAGGTGGGCATTTTTCTTTCTGTTTGAAGGAAGATTTTGTATAAAAAGAAAGTTGAGATGCATTGTATAATATATTGTATATTATTACTTTACATAAATCAGAATGCTGCTATTTAATTCATTGACTCATTGAGTCACTGGTCTTTGGCTAAAAGAGGAATTTAAGTTACAGTAAACAGAATCTCTTACTTAGAACCTCTTACTGGATGAAACAAGCTGTCACCAGCCATGAACTCAGATGATTTAAATGGTCCTTTCTGTAATTATGGATTCTGAAATAACTTTTTTTCCCCCTCTCTGTTTCATAAATTAAAATGCACAGTGTGAACATAATTTTAGAGTTGCTTGCAAATATAAAAACCTGAAGCCACATGCATAATAGACTTCAAACATGGAAAAAGTATCAATGTTATTTGTGTTCTATGTGGTAACTAGCAAATCTATAATTGCAGAATTAAAAATGGATACGTAAGCAGACCAGGCAGCCTGAATACTGCAGTCTCTGAGATACAGTAAGTAGCAAGAGAAAAAAATCAGTCTTTGCAGATGCTTACTTTTTATGCAGTCTTTCAGTGGAAAAAAATTATAGGTTTATCAACAACTGAAATTATTCCTGACATTCTTTGCCTTTCTCGTAGTTTCATAGTATGTGTTCGGACAGTTTTCAAAAGACTAAAAGCTGATACATAAAGGAAGCTGTATGTATATATATATAGCTGTTTGCTCATGGAGGTGAGCTTGCTGGGCAGGAACAGTATCTGAACAGAAATTATCCAGACATACTCAGACTTACACTATGCACCAACAAAAATGCCTGCCAACAGGCTTATCTTCAACAAATATTTCCTGAGAGGAAAAAGTCCTGACCCCAAATTCCACACAACTATCCCCCAAAATGAAATCCACCTTAGAGGTTTGAAATTTTATTTGTTCTGTGTTTCATAGCCATAGCTTGATAACAAAGTGCAGACATAACCTCGATGGCAAACAAAGTGCTTTTTGTTGGTTAGTTACGGAATTGCCCCCTAAGCAGAATTCAGAGTCATATTTTCAAGATACTTACTCTCCAAACACATTTATAAAGACAGTCAGTTGTCTTAAAGTTGGACACAACTTCCCAAGAAAAGAGGATTACTCTCCTGAGTAGCCAAGGCATGTTAACAATATAACTCAAATATCCCACCCAGGTACTGTAGCTGCAGGGGCAGATGGGTGCTGCTATTCACTCAGGGTCCCTTCTAGAACATTTTTATCCAGACTAATTCATTTTAATCACTGAGAGGACACTGTTTCCTCTCATCTTGTCTCTTGCTACCTGGGAGAAGAGACTGACCCCCACCTGGCTACAACCTCCATTCAGGTAGTTGTAGAGAGCAAGAAAGTCTCCCCTGAGCCACCTTTTCTGCAGGTTAAACAAATCCCATACTGGACTAGGGGAAGAGTGTAAGTCCTCCTCATGAGGAGGAGAGAGTGTCAGAGACAATGTGATGAACTGACTGTAATTTGAATTCCCTGACCCCTTGTATTGCTAAGAAGGAGAAGGTACAGAATTCATGAGTAAAGTTAAGTCTGGGACGAAAGGAGGGGTGGGGGAAGGTATTTTAAGATTTAGCTTTTATTTCACATTATCTTACTCTGATTTGTTTGGTAACAAAAGAAATTAATTTTTCCCCAAGTTGAGTCTGTTTTGCCTGTGACTGTGATTGGTGAATGATCTCTCACCATCCTTATCTGACCAATGAGCCTTCCATCTTCTTTTCTCCTCCTCCCCTGTCCAGCTAAGAGGCAAAAGTGATGGAACAGCTTTTGGTGGGCACCTGGCATCAGCCTACCACAACATGAAGGTCCTTTGGAAGATGTAAGAATTTGTTGCTAATCCCGCAAAGCTGTGTGCATATTTAATACAGGAGTTTCAGTGAGGGTATGTATACCTGTATGATTATGCATATGTAAGTCTTTTCAGGGTTGGAAAGATACAGGTTGGATCCAAGCACTCAAGGCTAATTTAGTGGGGAGAACTAGTGGAAACTCTGCTAGTTTTAGAGATAAAAATACAGACTCAGGAAATTAACAACCACATAACCATTCAGAGTATGAGTGAGCACAAGGATTTGCAGGAAGATTTTAGGCAACATTGCCAGCTGTGGTGTGAGAGGAGACATTTTATCTACGGAAATCTAGAAAAAAAATAAATAGGAATTTCAAAAGTTTAACTTTAGTCCATTAAGGAACTAAAGGCAGAACTGTTACATGGACTGAATAATCAGGGACAATTATAAAAAATATGTCACAGAAAGAACAGATATACTTAGGAATGACAAATGGAGGTGAGTTATGAATTGAGTGCTATAAAATATGAAGAAGACTATGATATTTTCAGATAAGTATTGATGGTTTATAGAGATAATACAGTTTAGGTTATGACTGACTTTAGGAGCACAGACATATATTGGAGTAGACATCGTACAAATGAAAATATTAAAGATGGATATATTAAACTTGGAAGTTTTGGGAGGGAGAGGAGACCTTGAAGCAATGTGTCCCGGAAACCACAAAAACTCACCCAAGTAGACATTGCCATTTTCATAGTCAATGCAGTATATAAAACAAAATTAGTGCAAATGCTAAATTTTACTGTCGTGTCTGGATTTGTGTTTGTCCAAATCTTTTTCAGTCAGGCATGAAAAAGTACCAGAATGAACATTTAATTTCAAGCAGGCCATATCTGAAGGCATCATTTACAAATAAATGCAATGATATTTCGGAAGGAATCAAGAAGAAATGTTTAGTGTTTAATGTTTAAAAGTTTACAGTAGATGGTTATGTGTAATAATTTAATGTCATAAAATTATCAAGTTAACTGAAATAAACATTCTCTAAAATTGCTAAATAAATCTTCCTTTAGGAGCTATCAAATGTAAAAAAGAAAATTGTGAATTGCAGACATTGAGAAGAATGCTAAAAAGACAAAACCACAAAAAGGATATTAAAAATGCAGAGAGATGAAATAGAAATCTGAGAAGAATGATGAAAAACAGTAAAACAGATAAAGGGGATATTAGAAAGGAAAGAGATAATTGAAATAGATATGTGTATTAAGAGATGTTAACCACATTTCTAAAAAGATTTTGAACACTGCAAAATAAAAGGTCAGTGAAGGATGAAGTTGAAAATTTCAAGATGGAATAAGATACAGAGTAAAAGAGAATAGGAAAAGAGATAAACCATTAAATTGACTTTTCTTCCATTGACTACACAGTATTTATGAAAGAATAAGAAATCATGTCATCTGATATTAGCTGAGTGTCCAGACTGCTGAAGGCTTTCAAAAAAGTTTAAGAAGTATCATGTTTGGGCATCCTAAGACAAATATTGAGGCTCAAAAAAGCACCCCTTATCTGACACTTCCAAAAATGACACAAGGCTTAAATATGTATATACACAATGTCGTTTTAGTTAAAAAGTGGAATTTTCAAGATGACACATTACAAGTAAAGAACCATGATACATTTATGACTGATCTTAAAATTTTAGATTAAATGGTTGTTTTTCTCTTAATTTAAACAAAACCGTTATGGAAAGAAGAAAACTATAAGAAAAAAGACCAAGGAAAATGATACTATTCCAAGAATTTATTAATTGTTGTGATGCAGATCCTGAAAATTATTTATTTTAATCCTAAATTGCTCTTAACATTCTTCTTGCTATTAAGCAATTTATAAAATGTTATGGGAATTCATTCAAAGTTTCAGTGCTATATCTTTCAAGGTCTGGACCATAAGCACCTATGTTAAAATCCAGAAACAGCTTTGAACTTCTTGGTCTCAGGACAGACATTCTGTATAGTACACAAGGAAAGTCAAGAATTTCAGAATACATTCTCCTTGCCTTGTGTATTGAGTAATGAGTCACCTAAAACTATGTGAAACAAAAAGTTGCCTAAACTGGTTAATGGGGGAAGAAACAAACAAACCAACAAATTCCATTTATGACAGAGGTGCCTCATAAATCTTGTTTCCTGGTTTTAATGAAGATTCTCAACCTGAAATTTTCTGATGAAAGTTATGTGTTCATACATTTTCTTCACCCCAGAAATCTACACTCAGTGCTTTCATTCAGAAAATAGCCCATAAAAGATATCATTTCACCCTCTGCATCTTTTATGTAATTATTTGTTAGGTGATGCTCATTCACACTTCCCTTTTACCTTCCAACACAATGTCTTAAAAACCAAGATATGCTCTAAACTGGATTGGGTTTTGTGCTTTCTGCTGAAGATGATAAGCTAAGGATAAAACAAAAAGCTTTTAACTCTTTAGCTTCATAAACCTGCAGTATCTAGTTACCTCAGAAGTAATTAAACGTAAGTTCTGATCCCATGTCTTGATGCTATATATTATATTTTTAATAACACTCCCAGCTCTCATTCAACACAAATGCTTCAATACCTATTGTCTGTAAAGCAAGGACTGGAGTTTTGTTGCCCATCCAGCCAGACATACTCTAACCATAAATCTTAGAGTTTCACCTAAGTTCATCTAGAGTTCTTCTTTCTGACTCACAAATTTTAAGTTTCATACAATTTAAACATGATGTGTTTAATGCTTCATCTCCTTTGAGACTTTAACCCATAATAGGACACATTCATTCATAGAATCATAGAATCGACCAGGTTGGAAGAGACCTCAAGGATCACCAAGTCCAACCCTACTGTCATTACTAGACCATGGCACGAAGTGCCACATCCAGTCTCATCTTGAAAACCTTCAGGGATGGTGAATCCACCACCTCCCTGGGCAGCCCATTCCAATGTCTGATTACTCTTTCCATAAAAAATCTCTTCCTGATATCCAACCTAGACCTCCCCTGGCAGAGCTTGAGCCTGTGCCCTCTTGTCCTACTGTTGGTTGCCTGAGAGAAGAGACCTACCATCCTGTTCATTTGTGCTGACATTATATTCCTTGATTTATATTACTTTCCAATGTAAGCATCTTGAAATTTGTCTCTGCAAGCATATTTATTGTGTGAAGCAAAATGTAAAACATTTTGGTGTTAAACAGAATCGCATGGAGAAACAATCATCAGATTAACTTACACAGTCAGGTATGTTGCAATATGTGAAGTACCTTTATTTACTTAAATACTAGTCTTTAAATTCAATCAAGTCTATGTTTTAGGAATACATTTCCATATGATTACTGCTAGTCCAAAATTGCACATAATACCCACCCTCTAATTTGCTTATAATATTAATATCAAAAGCATAATACAGACTTTGAAAACCTAGATGGTTTTGTACTTAAAATAGTACTTCGGGAAGCAGAAAGGAAGCAGAGATACTAAATACTGTATGCTCAAAGAAATTACATGAGGATTTGTAGCATTACAGCAAATCATGCTTAGCATGATTTTTGGATAAAAGACCAATATATTATTACTGCAATTTTCAATGTACTCACATTCATGGAAAAGATTTTTGGTTTTCTGTACGTCTGTTTTTAGATTCCATTTTGCAGTGAAATTGAGAACAAAAGTTTTCTTTCACTCCTTCCTGAACTTTAGAGTGTTCACACACTTTGCAGAAAGCATGGAATTTAGTTTCATTGTTTGCTCATTTCTTTTTTCCCTCATGAGTACAAGATTGCCTTAATGCCATTCCTTCACTTCATGGGCCAATCAGTTGTAATAAGAAGAGTCCTAGCACACAGCCATACATCTGGAATTCTATGTAGTGAAAGTAAAATAATATTATTTAGAATTTCTTCTCATCTCTCGCAGTGAATATTTATATGCACATGCAGAAAGCACACAAAAATTAGAATCACCTGCAGTTCTTGGTAAACATAACACAGTTGGCCTGTATCAGTCTGTGACTTTGTCCAGGCACTCTCAACTGTGTGAAAAGACACTCTGCAAAACAGGTAAAAGAGAGAGATATTACATACATACACATATGAGCCAGTTACTTACAAATACAGAATAAAGATTACTAGTATTTAAAGACCTAGTAGGTTAGACATTAGTATTCTCTCCACCCTCTGTAATATGCCTGAAGAGTCCTTGCTTTTGAAAGAGCTCCTTTGAATCTTCTGAGTCCATTTATTCCATCAGAAACAAAATAAAACAAAATTCATCAATTGAGGTAGTCACTCCAGTGTTAGAACGTGATTTATGCCATTGTGTGTTAAATCTGTTATTGCTGTTTTCCAAATGCTTTTCATAGTATCCTTTTAAATTGATGCATTTTAAAGAAAGATCTTGCTCAGTGAAGCTCTTGACAAAGCCTCCATAGGCTTCAAGGCTACTACTGAATGGCTTTAATGTAGTAGAATAAGGGAACCAGATCAGAGAACAGGTTCAAGACTCATACTCTCCTTTAACATACTCTACCATATTTCCCAAATGGAAATGCTGCATCTTGACTGAATGTATCCATGTCTGGTAGATGTGGTCATTTTTATCAAAAGAATCTTGCTCTACACCATACCTGAGCCACAATAGGAAGAGTGTAAACCCCTTAATATCATAGATCCGTTACTAGTGAAATGCCTCAGGTCTTGAATTGACCTGACTTTTCAGGGTCTGATGACCCATCTGGGTTCACCTTGGCCAGAACTGTAAGCCCTATATTTATTTGTTATTGTCTAACCTGCCTGAGCTAGACAATGCTGTTTACAGGAATGGGCTGACAAAATGAAGAGTCAAACCCCCCCAAAATACAACAACATTTTTAACTGATCCTAGGAAAAGCTTATGGGCCACTTCCAGTCTTTAGCTGGGCTACAATGAGAAGAAAGCTGTCTCTGATAGCAAACATAAGCTCAAGCTACCCAAAATCGAGGAAGGATGAATCCCACCATGAGTAGCATTCTCTCATTGAAGAATTCAGGATGATGATAAGTATTCTTTTAGAAAAAGACTCATTATTGACATGAGGACCCAGAGTGATACTGGAAAGGCAAGCAGCAACCAGAGTAGGAAGTTTATGTTCTATGATTTCAATAGTCTTATAGATGAGACATTTCTGTATTAATAAGGTAGTCTGAACTGCCTAGATATTATCTGAACCAATAATAATTTCTTAGTTCATAATTTGACTGCATTTTTCCCCCCAAGATTTTGAAAGCACTAAGAGCATTGCCATAATTTTAAATTCTGTGTATATACCTATTGGCAAAGTTTGAATTGCCACATAGTAAAACCTTTATTAGTTTAAAACAAGACTTGGAGTTCCAAAACCACTGATGAGTTAGCAGAGATATTAGAGTTGAGAAATAGTGTCAAATGTTAGCAATTGCTTATGACTGAAATAATACTTTTCTCAGTCCCTCTGTTATGTGCTCTTGCAACACATGAGATCAGCTTAAGCCTTGCCCATTTATGATCTCCTCAGATCAAATGTCAGACATCTAGGAATGTTTACGAACTAATATATGTGCATTTTAATAATCTGAGTGTGTGTATATACAAATGTACTCAGTTCAAATGTAGCACACAGAATTTTGCTTCTTTGGACATTTTTCAAAGTTTTACAGTAGGGTTAGAATAAACTGATAATAATGTGGGAAAACCCTTGAAAAGCATCATTTGTAGAGATCAGGTAGAGAAAAGCAAGGCAATTCATTGCACAAAACATACAATTTGGCCAAAGACCATAAAAATAACAATTGGAACTGAAGGACAGATATTTAGGAATAAGTAGAATAATTCAAATACTTTGCTTCTCTGTTGTTACATAAAAAACTTGTCTCAAAGAAGAAAATCATAGTGCAGTTCAGAGGGTTATAATTTGCTTGCAAATTATACTTAAATAACAGCAAAATTTAATTTTCAAATGTCAATTTCCAGTTTGGGAGAACTCAATTTTTTATGTTTACACCCATTTGACGTTCCTAAATTTAGCATATTTTTTAAAATTGCTCATTTTAATATCAGTTAAGAAAGTTAAAATATATTCTTACTACAAGATAGATAAATAACCACACTAAGCTATGCAAACCATTTATTGTGGTGATTATTATGCCCATAATGCAGTTCTTCTGATGGTTTAAAGTTATTCTCTATTTAATAGGAAAACCCCCCCACCTTCATTCTTTCCATCTCTTCTTTTAAATCAAACTCTCTGAAAGGTGATCATTCTCAATAAATCAGTAGCACATATGGGTTCATACTAATGGGCAGAGATTCCAATCTACTGTAAATAATTAAGTATACTAGGTAAGAAATGGTGTAGGAACTCCACAGCAATTGATGAGTCAACAAAAATACTAGATCTAAGAAGTAGTCTGACAAAGCCAATAAGGCTTATTGACCATAAGTAAAACTGGAGTAAAGCACTCGACATGTAGAAGGCAGGAGATATTCAGAAGTTGACAGGACTGTTTTCTGAACCATGACTATGTTAAAAGTAGTGGAATCATTTCACCTGACAGCTGACTCCACTAGGTCCAAGCTTTCTTCTGCTTGAGCTTCCTCTGAAGACATTTTATTTCTTAAAGTTCCCTTCTTAGAAGGATGAGGGATTGGTTTGCAGCCCGTGTAAATTAGCATTAAACAATTGCAACCCATACAAATATGTAGATCTCTTCATATGTCTTTCCTTCTCACCAATCTTTATTTTTCTTTCACAATAAAATAAGTTATGACAGAAAATTGGATTTCTTTGTCCATAGGTGTTTCTTCACTTTGTATGTTCATTGTGTGGTCCTTTTCTTAGTATTACTTATCCATTTCCAGTTTCTTAAAGATGAGTTAGGATCCTTTCATAGTTACACCGCAAAGCAGACTCAGCAAAACTAGGTTTTAACAAATCACATCCCTTTAAGTTTTAATTTATAACTTTATTTGTATCAATCTATTGTTATGCGCTTCCCTGGTATGTTTTATATCACCTGCTTGCCTGAGCCAATGTATTTAAGTCTGTAAAGCAGCTTGTAGGAAAGAATTTTTGTCAGATGTAAATCCAGTTCTATTCCGAAGAAACTACCTCAGATTACACCAGCCTCCATTGCAACTCATTATGTTCCTTTTCATATCTACTTTGCCTTATTTATAGCAGGAGAAAAAGCTATGATTTACATTGACTATTAAATTCTAGCCTGAAATGTCTAACTTTATGTTTTCTATTTTAAAATTTGTCTTTAACTTCATTCTCAGCTGTCAAGGCTTTTATATACCCTGGTAGCAATTCTAAGAGGAATGTTCCAGGTACAGAAAGAAGCATCAGAATTGTCATACAAGTTACAGATTTCTCACTTCCTCCAGGCATCTAACTTTCATGACACCTTTAATGTTAACAGAGTGAATTATTCTCCTCTGGCTACCGCCTTACAATAGCCCTACTGTACACCTTGTGTTCCTATAGTGCAACTTGATAGGAGTTGCGATCATACCTTTATTCTTCCTTGTCATTTTCATAATCCAGAACATTTCCTTATGTGATTTATCAGGTACGTTTAAGACATTAATGGTGAAAGATTGTTATCTTTTTCTGCTTTTAATCATGATAGCTTCACAGAATCACAGAATATTCGGAGTTGGAAGAGACCCACAAGGATCATCGAGTCCAACTCTTGGCCCTGAATGGGACATGCCCAAGAATAACAACATGTACCTGAAAGCATTGTCCAAGCACTTCTTGAACTCTGTCAGGCTTGGTGCTGTAACCACTTCCCTAGGGAGCCAGTTGTCATCAAGAAAGGCCTTGCAATGACTTCAGCCAGCTCTTTAAGTATTCTTGAATGAATCCCATCAGGTCCCATAGATTTATCGGGATCCAGCTGGAGCAGCAGATCCCTCACAATAACAGGGTCAAGAGGGAGTTTATTATTCTCACAGTCATGGTCCTCCAGCTCAGGGTGCTTGGACCCCCTTAGTCCATCATCAGTGTTGAAGACAGAAAGCATTAAACATCTCCACATTGTCTATGTCCTTGTTTATGAGGTGACTAGCCTCATCCAGTAATGGGCCAATGCCATTTCTGCACTGTATTTAAAGAAACTCTTTTTATTGTCTCCCACAGACCTGGCCAGCTTCAGCTTTGACTGAGTTTTGGCCACATGAATTTTTTCACTACAGTAATGAGTAATGAGTGTATTCCATCATCTGGCCCAGTTTCCACTGAGTGTGCACCTTTTTTTGATTTAGCACCAAAAGAAGATTCCTGATGAGCAAAGCTGTTCTTCTGCCTTGTCTGCTTGACTTCTGAAATTTAGGAATTGCCTGCTTCTGTGCCTTAGGAGGTGGTGCTTAAAAAGTGACCAGCACTGACATGCCCCAGCACATTCAAAAACATTTTACCAGGGAACCTTAATCACTAGTTCCTTGAGCATCCTGAAGTCTGCTCTCCTCATGTCCGGGACTGAAGTTTTGCTGGCCCTTTTTCTCCTGTTAACAGAAATTGTAAACTCAACTGCTTTGTGGTTGTTGTGGCAAGATGGCCACCAATCACCACTTCACTCACTTCACTTTTCCTTACTGCTGTATTAAACTACAGCCTCTACCAGATGTTCATATTTATGTATCTTTCCTTGTGAGTAGTTTAAAGAAAATTTTTCTGCATGAAGATGGCATAATGCAATTATATTAGGTATATACAAATATTTCAAGTTGAGGACCATCCATATATTGTAAATAGTGGTAGTAATTTTTACAGTGCATACAGACTTTCGAATGACAAGAGAGTCACATTTTTACCTCAATCAATCAGAGCTACATAAAATTTTATTGCTAGAAATCAAATTTTATTTTTTGAGCTGCAACAAAAAATTGTTCCGCAAAAGCGGGAAGCATCTGGAACATGCTTTATTTTCCATCACCTATTTTTCTTACCACTGTCTAGCTCATTTGAGATATTTTTGTTATTGCTGTAAGTTAAATCAGTTGTTCTAATTTAATTGCCAGATTACATCCTGATAGGCATCAGACAGTCATTTTAAGAGTATAGGAGTAACACAACTTGATTTATGATGAGCACCTCATGTGCATTTGTGGGGATTCATTGTAACTTCTAAAAGCATTATAAGATGTGTAGGGATGCTATTTGTGGAATAAGAACAATATTCCTCTGCTTAGCCAAAGGTAACAGCAGAATAATTACAAATCTTTTAAAAGATGTTCTTCACCTACGTGTATGACACACATAATTTTATACTCAAGTCTGCCCTATCATCATATGATTGGGCTTGATGGTTTTAGAGGTTTTTTCCAACATGAACAACTCAATGATCACTGCCCACAGGGAAGAGACTACTGTAAAAATAGAAAAGCAGAAAATAAGAATTCAAATCAAGACACCTACAGAAGTGTCCATCTGGATTTATGCCTTTGTAAAATCATAACCATAGAATATTTGTTGAAGAGATCTGTTAAATCATATATAGAATACTGATTTTTGAATTGGTCTTAAGTAGTAATTCTATAAATATGTAGATGCTGTTAGTCACTTTAATTTCTTCACTCTTGCGCTGATTGAAAATCACCCTACATTTTATGTACCTGCTTCTTATGATCATTTGAATTTCAAAAGGTCACACAATTTTACAGGTGTTTTGACCCAGACTGAAAGCAAAGCATATAGTTCTAAAATAATATATTTTGACAATCTTTCATTTAAAGGAAAAAAATGTTATAATGCTCTGACTGATTGTCCTGGGTTGCAATGGTATGTATTCTATTTTTGTGTCCACAAGCTGTTAAAGAAGGTGGGGCAGTGATCCTTATCACCATGTGGCTCCCTCAGGGAGCTGTCTCTGATTAATGGGCTGCCAAGGACCCATACATGACACATCCGCCCAGTGACCCTTATCGCCTTGTCCCATTGCGAGGTGACTCACCCCAGGGGTGGGGAGCCAAACATGCTCACAGGGATATAAGCTGGGGTTTGGACCAGCACAGGTAGCCTTTTGCCTGCTGGATTCCCAGAGGACAAGAGCTGCTGCTGGACCTTCAGGAGAGGAGCAGATCTGCGGGATCACTGCTCCAACAAAGCCATTGCTCCAGGAGGACCGCAGCTACCATTTTCTAACACCCTGACTGACAGGGTGTCAGGTTACTTTCTGACTCTGTCAGGTTATTTTTGTACTGTTGCATTTGTTGTTGTTTTGTTGTGTTGTTCATATTAAATTGTACTTCTGACTCGGAGTCTCTCACTGGTTTGCTTTCAAACCAGCACACTGATGTTGAACGGTGACTACTCAGAATGCTTTTAGTTACTCTCTTTTGTGAAGTTGAACAGTGACTACTCAAAATGCTTTTAGTTACTCTCTTTTGTGAAAATGACCATATACCAAACTCTCTTTATCTCTGTGATTCAGTAGCAGAAACTTTCACACTCAAGCTACTTCAGAAGTTTCAAACACAGTGATTGTTTATGAAAAGTGCACTGTGAAAACCAATTTTCCCCTTCATATATTTCAAAGGAAGCATCTGTCCTCTGTGTACATGTTTGTTGTAAGTCTTCATTGGAAACCAGATGAAGTTCAGTCATATCACAGTTGTCATCTGCAGATACAATTATACAGCTATATTTAATGCCTCAGTGGATAACCCCACATTACAGTTTAATTTTCCACAGAAATCTAAATTTGTTCTTGGACTGTGTACTTTCTATCATATTAGATAATCAATCTGAGGAGAAATTCAATTTTAACTCAATCAACAATACTTTGAAGAAGGATATGTAAAATAACTTGCACAGCTTTTAGTATGCAATCCAGCATGTGACTAGTCTGTTCATTTATTCATTGCTGGAAACAGTCTGGCATGAGACTGAAACTCTTACTAATGATCTCCACCTGGAGTAAATTTTTTATTGTTTTGAGGAATGTTCTCCTGCACCTCTTTTTTTTTACTCTGAGCCCCAAGATCAAAGTAGTGCCATGAAATAGACTTGACACTTATTTCGCTAGATTGCTGAAGAAAATAACATAAATTACAGTTCAAAATTATCTAATTGTCTATTTCCTTCTGCTGATGAAGGATTGTTCTCTACAGTATATCCCTGTTTGCTTATTTTAGCTGGTTTTAAACTGATGGGAATTATTTGACTTCACCAGCTCTTCACATATGCAGCCAATTCTATCCCATGGTATTCATCTTTAATTTTCTCTCAATGCTTATTTCTTACTATTAATCCTAGAGACTTTGAGTGCTAAATAATATCTTTTTTTCATTGCTTTCAGACAGTAAAATATAACCATATTGCCCTGACACAAAATACTCATTCTGAAGCAAGCATGTAACTCAGTAACCTTCATATCTATTATTTAACAATATTCAGTACCAGAAACCTTAGAAGAAGGTGTAAAGGTGTGATTGCACTGTACCATGAGGCAAAGTGATTAGACTGATAAGAACTATACGTCTGAATCGAGGCAGCGCGGGGATTTAGAAGTGAGCTGTTCTATTTCCTCTCAAATCGAGGTGACCCACAGATATAAAATAAATATTATCATGGTTCCTGAATGGTATAAACTTGCAGCAGAATCTTTTTCTGTTGCCTGAAAAAATGTGACTTAATAATGTTGTTGGTAGAGTTTGTTTCTCTAACCTCTCCCAATCTCATGATCTTTTTGCAAAAAGAAAACAAGCTCTAGAGTTTGCAGAGCCAGCATCCTCAGCTAGTCTTTAGTACAATTTTCAAGGTTATCTAAGTTCGAGTACTGTCGGTTGGCCCTATAGAGAATTATTGTTACCTCAGTTTTCAGATTTTATTTCTTTTTGCCAGCCTTTTATGAGATCAGCAAAGTTTGCTATAATTTCAGGAGGAAAACCCCAACTCATTAGCAATAAAATATTTATCTTTTGTCATAGAGTCTTCTTCTCTTGTTTTCAATCTAGGAAGTCCTTTTTATCATCGTCTCACAAGAAAGTGCAAGTTTTACGTATCCTTACCCAATCCAAATTCATATGCCTGCAGCAGGATGAATTATATAAAAGTCTAATGAAAGCATCAGTGGTGACTGTTACTTATGCTCTTCTGCAGGAATATGGAGAGTGCCACTCCCTTTGTTTTACTATAAATATCAGGTGTGATCCATGTAGTTCTCTCAATACATCATCTCTTGAATATGAAAACTGGAAGAAAGCTAAGTACAGATGAACACAGAACAATGGAGACAGAAATATTTTTGTGTATGTCCCTGTAGATACATGAATATGGTAATGTCATGGGCTGGCCCTGGCTATCAAACCCATGAAGTCTCTCACAAACTCTCCCCTGACACTGGGGTGGGGTAAAGAACCAGAAGAACAAAAGTGAGAAAACTTGTGGGTTGAGATAAAGACAGTTTATTAAGTGAAGCAAAGCTGTATGTGCAAGCAAAGCAAAATAAGGAACTTAGTCAACTTAGTTTCCCATCCAAGGCAGACATTTAGCCACTTACTGGAAAGCTTGCACTCAGCACAGGCAGTGGTTACTTGCAAAGACAAACACCATAAGCACTCATCTTTTCCCCTTCCAGCTTCTTTCCTTAAGCTTTTATTGCTGAGCCTGATACCATATGATCTTTGACTCAGGTCAGCTGTCTCATCTGTACCCCTGCCATTTTCTTGCTTACCACCAGGATCATTTTGAGGGGGGCCAGAGCAAGTAAAAGAGAAGACCTTGATACTGTATAAGCACTGATCAGCAATGGACAAAACACAGGTGTGTTACCAACACTGTTAGCCACAAATGTGAAGCAGAGCATTATATAGAGTGCTATGGTGAAAGTAAACTTCATCCCAGTTAGACCCAGTCCAAATAGAGACTCAAGTGTTTCCAAGCTGTCTTATGGGGTGTAAAGGTTAAGAGAACTCTTGTGTGTATATATTGGGCAATGTCTTCTCCAACAATGAAGAAGCAGGCTATTGGTTCTCTATGTAAAGGATATTTCCACTCATTGCCACATGGCAGGCAATGAGAGGGTATGAACATTTTTTTTTTTTTATCTGAAAAGGTTTTCTCATACAGAGAAGTATGGAATGGGACAGTAAAGAGAACCAGGCTTCTGCTGTTGTTGTAACAACAGAAGTGATGGCCTGCTTTTCACAAAAAGTTTGGAGACAGTAAGGTAAACCGGAGTAAATTGCTTGAAGAATGAAAGGAGGGAGAGGAAGAGTAAAAAAAAGGAGCTGAATATCTCTGCATCAAGCAGCATGGTTCGTAACCATTGCACATGGTGGAATTTTTACTGATGCAAAGTCAAATGCTGTTTTATGATGATTACATTGGAGATTGAGGCTGCACTCAAGACTTTATCGCAAAAGGACTTTCTGCATATTTTTGCTCAGATTTTAGTATGTGCATAGTGATTCAGATTATATTCTCATGTTTGACATCCAATATAGATAATGAAACACTGAGGGCAGTCACTTTACTACCTTGATCACCAAGACAGAGCTGTGTGCAAGATATAGATATTCTGGATATAGAAGCTGATTTGTAGGCTGAAATATGATATCCACTTGCATCAGGAGCTGTCAAATGTTCAGGCATGAAGAATGCAATCAAGTAGATGATTCTGGTCTGTCTGAATATTCTGAACAGATGGGTAATGTCCTAGAATACCTTACAATACTGGTAACTTCTAGCCTTACTTGGAGCAGGAGTAAACCTACCATTAATGGTCTGCTAGGATCCACTGGTGACTTACTGTCTGGGGATATATTTGTCACTGATGGCCACAGTGAATTTGGACTTGTTTCTTCAGAAGAATTCTGCAATGAACACAGGTATGTCACAAGTGGTAATTGCTGATAGGTAGACAAGACAATGGTAATACAGCCTTGCAAGAAGACAGCCTTGAGTGCAAATTGACAAATAGGTGATGAACAGATAAAGTGTTTCAGAAGGTGAAACAGGAAGCTTCTTTTGACCTAAAATGGTCAAGACAGGAATTCAGGAATGACATGTCCACAACTAATAATTTGTTCCTTGCAGAGGTCTAGGAAGGTTATTCCATATCTAGAAATGAGTGATCCATGCTAGCGGATACTAGAGTGAGATGTGGTCCTGATATAAACACCTGTGATGTACTCACTTTATTATCTTGCCTGAGGCTGATGGCTTCTGCTACTCAGATGTACTCTTGAAAAAGCTTGTGCAGTGCTGTGCCTAGCGTAACCCAATGATAAATCATCCAGCGCCTCACTGATGCTGGGCATAGCTTTCCTATTGCTTAATAGCTCTCAGGAGCTTGCAGCCTATGACAGCATATTACAGCACAAAGAAACAGAGAAATCATTGCTGAGGAGCAAAGGAAGTAAGTTATGTTAGATATTGGTGAAAGCAAGGCAGAAATTCTTCTATAGCTTTATTGGTTTTTGATGCATCTGTAGTTCCTGTGAGGTAGGTAAGGCCTAGGAAGGACCTGAAAACACTGTGAAAGTCTTCTGGGATAGATGCCAGGTTATGTTGCATGGCTAAGAGAGAGGATCTTTGAACTACCTCAAAGGATCACAAGTGGTATGCTAAGGTTACTAGGTATTAAATGTTTGTATCAGCTTTACATATCCAAATTCCATTTAATGTGGCCCTTGGTTTTCATATTTTATATAT